>NC_063212.1:1981768-2116768 GCF_017589495.1 Alosa alosa
TTTAAAACATGAGGGTTCCAGCCTGATTCATAAATGAATATGGGAAAAGCTAAGAATAGGTCTAAAAGTTTGAGAATAGCCGGTCAGACGGTCAGCTGGACCCTGGTCCCAGACTATCTGATTTTGGAACCTGTAACAAGACTCATGTGAGTCCACACATTCTCCAGGGAACTGCATGGCAACCACAACCAGGACTTTGTGCCCAAGCCCTGAACCCCTCTCTCTCTCTCTCTCTCTCTCTCTCTCTCTGAGCTGGCTCAAGTCCACCACTCCCTAACCTACTACACTTCCTGTCTTCATTGAAGGATCCGCTTTTTAGTTCCCCCTTCTGGTGGAGGAGCTGACGCTGGAGACGCTGCGAAGTGTTGACGTTAGTCAGACATGCTCATAAAACACGTGGCCACGTTCTTGTTTGAACTCGGCCTGATGTATCTACCTTCCACCACCAGAACTTCGTCACATAGGATTTCCCTACATGGTTGCAGTCCACAGATCTGCTACATGCCCCCCCCCCCCCACACACACACTATTCTCCTGCATGGTCCACCTACATGGTGTCCTTGCATAGACCTGGGGGAAGACCCCTCACCCTGTGGAAGAAGGAGTTTAGCAGTGTGTGTGTTTGGAGGGGTGGGGGGGCATTGGCTGGCGGTCAGGCGGATGGATTGGCCTGGTGGTTACGTCGGGGGAAATGGCCAGGGCAGCTGTGAGGCTTTACCATGTAATTACAGTGATTTGTGGTCACAGCCGCACGCCATCCCGCGGCCATCTAATCCCTACCTAACCACCACGCTTGTCAAGACGGTCCCTCCCCCATAAAAAAAGGAATGGTTTAAGAACTTTGGTTCCCCGAAACGAGTCTGTCACATCGAGTGAGGAGAGCTCACTTTGAGTGATCGTAATGGAGAGAGAAGTAGGCCTGGAATGGTTGTTGAGTTTAATATATGTGTTAGGAATGACCTCATTATTTTGTGCTGTTCCAGCTCTCTAAGAATACGGCATTCTTTATACTGCAGCCACATTTCCGGTTTATAAATATATATCCACTAATTGTAGCTCAGCCATACGCTAATTAAATTAGACACACTTAAGGTGCTTTGGAAGTTACTATTAGTCAATTACTGACGGTTAGTTATTTCATTCCACCGTGGCCTCAGTTTGTTTTTCTGTTTCCTAAGATACCTCCATTCTGTTTTTTTCAGCTGTACAATATTGAGATCTTGTAGTGTTATTGTGCGAGTGGCTCTTGTTGGTGGTATAATTGCATGTTTCTCTCAGACATACACACCTCTGCATCTTACACTGGGCTAGTTCCTGTTTGATGTCTGGGAGATTTCTCTGGGGGCTTTACCTGAAGAGATTACAGTGGCCACCCACGAGTGCTCATGAGGCTTTGATGAGGATGCTGGCCCACAGCCTCCCTGGTCCACAGCCTCCCTGGTCCACTCCAGAGCCAAGGGTCCTTCAACTGCTGAGCCGGACAGAGAGCGGACGCGACTGATTGCAATTATTCACCGAAGTTATGTGTCGTTGGACATGGTGCCACCTGTGGCTGTTGCTACTGAGGCTGGGAGGCTGATTTCATGGATAAATGACCAGTTGTTTAGAAGAGCTCTTGATGGCTTGCCTGCATCATTAACACGTATGGACGGCCAGTTGCGGAGAAGGCCAAGGAGGTCTACGAGGGCTTATGAAAGAGACCTTCAGTGTCTTGACCGTTTCATGATCAAATGCATGTGTCAATCTCTTGCCCTTTTTTGGGGAGTAGAGATGTTTTCCCCGAGTAAACACGATCATGATGTGGGCTTGATAATTACCTTTCAGCAACAGGCAGCATCTCTGCCAATGAATTATGCATCACTGATGAAGCGTTTTAAAAATAACACCCTCGTTACCAGGAATGATTGTAATTGTTTGAGGTGCCACTCGATTCTCCAATCTAATTACAGGACCTGTTATTTAAATACAGGACCTGATCTTGCTCCCCCGCGCCACTCCGTCTTCATCCCTCTGATGCTGCAATTATACAAACAGCTCCCAAAGAGTGCCACAGAAATGACTGATTAAAATGAAAAATATATTGATTATTTCCCTCTGCATTCAGATCATCTTTGCATCTCATCCTTTGCATATAGGCCATGCTCTTTTTCTTAAACAGAAGCCAAGGAGGAGAGCAAGATTGTAAAGTTTAGAATGTGGGCTGAATATGGTTTGTACATACCCGGCTGTTCCCTTCGGTCTTCAGTGCTAGCGGCCGCAATTGCAGTTTCAGGCTGCGTTTCAGTCTGAAGTGGACCAGGTGGCAGGGCTCTTGTGGCCTATGCACTCGATCTGCAGAATAGCCAGTGGCCAAATGTGCTCAGCTATGGGAAAAAAACGAACATGTTTTATTGGTTTAAAAGCTCTGCGTCATAAGCCAATGAAGTCAGCCACACATACATAATCACTTAAATTTATTAGCAGACACATTTGTCCAAAACATTGTATATCATATTTTAACCAAGGACCAAATGAATCACACCAGAAAGGTAGCTCACCCCTCCCTTCAGTATTACACAGAGTTTCATTTTTGTTTGGGGACAGGCTGCCCCCACTTTGTTTGTTTCCAGTTTTCGGTGCTTGGGCTGCCTACAGAGAATTACAGTGTTCTCACGGAATGGGCAGCTAGCGGTTGTGAGGAGATGATTGCTGAATGTGACAAAAAAATGTTATGGGCTTGAAATTGCTTATGATGCCGACTGCACATTTTTGAATTTTAAGGAGAAAAAACTTCACACATCTGTAATTAGAGTCTGCTGCATTTAATTGTAGATTCACAAATGATACTTAAAGAATGAAGTTTTTTTTCAATCAAGTTGGTGCAGATCAAGTCTAGTTACTTACTTTAACAAGCAGCCCTGTGTCCATCATTCCCCTGATGTTTTGCATGCCCTTTTCTACAACTGAAGTGGTTGCCCTTCCTCCCAATAGTAGCACAGAAGCTGTGCGGCTTATTAATGTCTTAAATTATTCTGGGCCCTCGGAGTTCTGCCCACCCCACTCGCCACCCAGTCCCCCCTCCTCACCAGCACCTGTGCCCTAAGCCATCCGCAGGTCCCTTAATTGCTTTTTTGTTTATCACCCATCCATCCACACACACACACACACACACACACACACACACATACACACACACACACACATACACACACATACACACACACACACACACACACACACACACACACATATAAAGTCCCCGTTTGTCCTCTGCTTAGCAGGCTGACCAGTTGTCAGTGCTTAATATTTCCTGCTTCGTGTTCCGTCTCAGCCTAGATGATTAAAGCGGTGGCAACAGTAATGATAATCACAGTATAAATAGCTCCAACTTGTTTGTCCTTCATGCAGTTGAGGAGAATACTGAATAGTGATAGGCTGCCGCCTCAATCTTCCTTTCCACTCGTTCTTTTGTATTTTAGTATATTAGTATATTCTTTATCTTCTATACAGTCCTTATTGCTTAGTTGTGTTTTTTTATATTATATACTTTTAATTACTTTTTCTGCTGTTAGTGAATATGTGTGTGTGTATGTTGTCTGTATGCTATTGTGACCTTGAATTTCCCCTAGGGATCAATAAAGTATCTATCTATCTATCTATCTATCTATCTATCTTCTCTCTTTATTTCCTCTTTATCAATCTGTCTTTATTTATAATGCAACTCTCCCCTTCTGTCTCCCCGTCTCTGTTTATCTTGTTACACACTTCTTCTATCTTATCATATTCCTGTATCAGTCTCTTTTTTATTATTCTCTCTCTCTCTCTCTCTCTCTGTTCCGTCTGCTCCACTCCTCTCTCCCTGTGTTTGACCACACCTGTGGAGGCTGCAGGACTGAGACCGAAGGTTGAGTGCCCTCTGGGTAAACGCTGAGGTCAGCCGGAGTCTCCTCTCCTTCCCCCGCCACCTCCTCTCACTGCCCAGGGATGTTTGGCTTCTGTGGTGGCCGCGCTCGCCTCATTCAGCCTTTATTACAATCTCATTAATCCCTGCCTGACCTCTCCTCTCTCCCTCTGTGTGTGTGTGTGTGTGTGTGTGTGTGAGAGAGAGAGCATGTATGTGTGTGTGTGTGTGTGTGTGTGTGGATTTTTCTTTTGGTGTGTGTGTGTCAACACATCCTGCCATTGGCACACACAGCACCCAATCAGAATACAAAAGAAGCTTGTGTGTGTGTGTGTGTGTGTGTGTGTGTGTGTGTGTGTGTGTGCGGTGCGTGCGTGACTCCTGTCTCTCTGTTGGCATGACCAATTATCCATCCGCCCCTCTGTCTCTTTCTCTCCGTCTCATCACTTCTGTTGTGACCTCTCCTGTGTTGGGAGCGCCGTGTCAAACCATGACAGCACACACAACCCCCCAACCCTCACACACACACACACACACAACCCCCCCAACCCTCACACACACACACACACACACACACAACCCCAACCCACACACACACACACACACACACACACACAGCCCTTCTCTCTCTTCCTCATTTCTCCTTCTTAACCCTCCTCCTCCTCCTCTCTCTCCTCCTCCCTCTCCTCTCTGCCCGTGTCTCTCCGGTGTTGGTTTATTCCTCCGCAGGCTCTGCTGGTGTGCTTCCTCACGCACCAGCACAATGATTCACTGTGTCTGTTTGTTAGCACAGGTGGTGTGGTGTGCCGCGGGCTGGTGGGGCTCCAGTGGTGTTGTTGGAGCACGGAGCGCCTTGGAGCAGGAGAGAGGGGCAGGGGCAGGTGGAGGTGTGCCGCATCTGTGTGCCTGTGTGAACGGCAGCACAGGGTTAGAGATGGTCCTGTCAAAGGTCTTGGCCATGTTGGCTTGGTCCAGGCTACCTAGCTCATGCCTGCTTCAAGCTGGCAACAATGAGCAGGTGATGCCAGCTTTGCCAGTCTGCCAAAGCACCTCTGTGCAACTTGAGCCCACTTAGTCATCCAACTGGCTGTGGGGGATTTATTTTGTTCAGAATGCACTGTTGTGAACTATAAACTATTGTAGCTATCACAAGATAGATGGAGGTACATTGTTTGTTGTGCAAGTTTCTTTTGTTGCTACTGGCAACTAAGAACTGAAGAGAGTTGCAAAATAGCGGTCAAGCAACATTGTAAACATAACTTTAAGAATAAAGAACCAAAACAATCACAGACCTGGGTCAATGGATTCTTCTAGAGTTTCAGAACAAAAGGCCATCAAGCTCAGCAGCTTAGAACCACTTCATTATAGCATTTGTTTTACGAGCACCATGACACTTTTTAAACAGCTTTTCTTCCTCTTCTGTCTCGAGGCTTTATATTATGATTCCAGCGGTTGTTTTCCACACAGTAACCAAAGTTTGATTAGACTGAGGCAGACTCTTTGGGGATGAGATGATTTGGCACCATTTGCTCACTCCACCCTGTGGCATCTTCTCAATGATGGGAAACAACCCAAGAAAATGCAAACGTCTGCACGTTTCATGTCATTGACTTGATTTGCAGTATTGCAGAAGACGCACACTCTCTGTTGGGGAGGTGGTACAAGCCAAACAACCCCCACCCCCACCCCCATAAACACATTCTCCAACTCTTTCTATGAGCCCACCCCCTCTCTCTCTTATTTGTTTGCCCTCAGTCTCTTTCTTTTTGCAAAAACCGTGCGTACGCCACCCTTCCAGATGTGCCCATTATAAATCACAAATGAACGTCAACTTGTGCACAGCCGGATGGTTTTAGGTCTCCGCCTTGTAAACACGCCCTCATCAATATCATTAGCATATGTTTTAATGAAATCAATGGCCTAAAAGCTGTAGCCTATGTAAAATTATATATTGAAAACATTGTATAGGCCTAGCCTATGCCATCTGATGTTAACTAGCCTATATGCGTCAGTTCGAATAGCTTAACTAATTATGTTTTTTCCAGCAAAGCTTTCTGGAAAGAGATGGTATGCATCCATGTCCATTGTCCTCTGCTCGCTTTCATTCCTTTTGCTTGCAGTAATGTGAACTAGATGTACCGCCGAGCGGTACAAAATATGACCGCCGCCCAGTCCAGCACATTTTTTCCACAAAAATAAATCACGCTGAAAGGCCTATATGATTCTAACTGTCTCACTAAATTGCATTATCCACACTCAATTATCACTGGTATCTGCTAGACAACAAGTACCAAAACATGATTAGTTCATAGATTTCACATGTAAAATTCATTTTATACAACCCCACCCCCATCTTGCCTGTTCATAATTCTGAGAAATTCTTGAATTGTGTGCATGTGTCGTGTACATGTTTATGTTTATGTGTGTGTGTGTGTGTGTGTGTGTGTGTGTGTGTGTGTGTGTGTGTGTTCCTGCGTATGTGTTTGTGCATGTGCATGCATGCGTACATATGTCTACTGTGTGAGTATGTGTCATACGTATGATTACTGTGAATGTATGTGTGTGCGTGTGTATCTGTTATCTGTGTATCTGTATGCACATGTGTGCACATGGAATGGGTTAACATGACCCCTGGAGGCAAACATACGGACAAAATTGGTCATCCTAGGCCCTACGGTTCTCAAGATATTCACAGAAAACTGTGTCTACCTTTTTTAGGTCCACCTTTTTTATGTATGTTGGTCTTAAGGGGGCATGTCAACCTATCCCATTACCACTTATTTCATGTATAGCGCCACCTAGTTAAAAATTAAAAGCAAGAAATTTCATCACAATATCTCTGGCTGACAAGGTCAAAACTGCACGAAATTAAAAGTGTAGGATCATTATGACACCCTCCAAATGCATGCCAAGTTTTGTGTACTTTCGTTCATGGGGAGCCTTACAATAAAATAATTTATGTGTACATTTAGTGATGTACACCAACAAGGATTCCCGGGACACTGAAAGACCGGGGTACACAAAACTTGGTGGGCATGTACCCCCACATGGATAGCATGGAACCGTCATTTTTCGTTTTGAATCTGTAGCCCCCACGCTGAACTGGACCCCCGAAAGGAGGGTGAGAAGTTCTCTGTGAATATCTTGAGAACTGTAGGGCCTAGGATGACCATTTTTTTCCGTATGTTTTCCTCCAGGGGTCATGTTAACCCATTTCATGTGCACACATGTGCACAAACAGATACACACACACACACACACACACACATACATTCACAGTAATCATACGTATGACACATACTCACACAGTAGACATATGTACGCTTGCATGCACAGGCACATATGCAGGCACACACACAAGCACGTACACACACACACACACACACACACACACACACACACACACACACACACACATACTCACACACACACACACCCACACACATAACATAAACATAACACAAACAATCAAGAATTTCTCAGAATTATGAACAGGCAAGATGGAGGTGGGGTTGTATAAAATGCATTTTACATGTGAAATCTATGAACTAATCATGTTTTGGTACTTGTTGTCTAGCAGATACCAGTGAGAATTGAGTGTGGATAATGCAATTTAGTGAGACAGTTAGAATCATATAGGCCTTTCAGCGTGATTTATTTTTGTGGAAAAAATGTGCTGGACTGGGCGGCGGTCATATTTTGTACTGCTCTGCGGTACATCTAGTTCAACTCACGTATTGTCATCTGATCTTGGGCACTGCCAGTCAAAAAAAACAAAAAGGTGCGCACTCTGCACCTCTTTACGCAACTCCGACGCAACACTAAACATGAAGATGTCCTGCTTTCAGAGGATAGCTTCCATCCCTTGGTTGTGTAGGCTATATATGATATAAAATATCTATAGCCTACATTGTATAGCTTATGTTCAAATATTACCTTTCTGTTACGGAGCTGTGAATAGGCCTATGAGCGCAAATTAGGATGTAGTGGAGGCTAAACGCGAGTAAACGCAGTTTATCCACCTCTGAAATTTCAGAAATAGTGTTTAGACACTCTAACAAGTCAGCCTGCTGCACACCCTCCTGGTGTGAAGTTAAAAAGCTGCTCCTAAGCTCTCCAAAAGCTCTCGGGTGGGCTGCGTGTGTATGTGTGTACAATTGGGTTTATGTGTGTGTATCTGTGTATTTTTTTATGTGTGTGTGAGTGTGTGTGAGTGGATGCTTGTAATTCTATTGGACCTCCCATGCTGTGCTGAACAGAGCTGGCGCACAGCCAGCAAGACGTGTTATTACACGTCTTATGTGTGCACTCGACCTGAAAGGCACGAGCCTGTGTGTGTGTGTGTGTGTGTGTGTGTGTGTGTGTGTGTGTGTGTGTGTGTGTGTGTGTGGGCTTATACACTTGTAATTGTATGCGTGACTGTGGCTTGTGCTGGTCTAGAGGTGCAGTGCAAGGCTGAGGTACATGGAGGTTGTAGTGTTTGGCTATGTTTGGATGCATGGTTTCAGCCAGAGACCAGGATCCCCTGCTAAGACCACAGTTAGACCAACAAGAGGACCCTGGCTCAGTAATTACTCTGGAGACAACCGGCATCGTTATCCACTAAGGGTTATTACCCACTAACCAACTAAGTGACAACACATTTCACATCAGTTCCAGAGCTATTGTTTGAATGCCACAGATCTGCAAATGATTATTTACAGGTTTTGACATCTCTGTGGGAGTTAAAAAGAAATCTGTGTTTAAAAACAGAAATCCTCCTGGAATGGGACTTTTTTACTTCCTCTAACAACATGTTTATTAAAACGATTTTAATTTAAATGAAAAGAAAACCCATGACTGTTTGCTGATTAAGTTCCAGATGGTGACACAAGGCGTCTAAAACGCAGCTTTTCAGTTCACACTGGCCCCTCTGTTTTAATGTGAGTCTCTCTTTCATGTTCCCTTTGTGTTTTCTGGTTTGATTTGGATATGAAAAGCGTAAAGCTTTGAGAGCAATTTGCCTTTGTTCTGTTCAGTGCATTTGATGTCCTTTTTTTAACACATCGGATTGTGTGTTTGTGGTTGCTTAGCAGCATTATTTGTAGAGAGAGATGCACGTCTGCATCAGCATCACAGAGGGATCAATCTGACCCAAAAGTCTGCATTTGATATTCCAATGAATGTATTGCCTTTATTCAATGGATAAACAATACATTGTGTTACCATGTAGTCCATGCAGCCTTCGTGGTTGCATATGAAGCAGGCATTAACACAGGCAAATGACTGCATGGTGAAAGGTTCTTTCACTGCTATTTTTCTTCGGCCTTAATTGAATCATCTTGGAGCGCTTTGCGTACTAACGGACAGTCTGGTGAGAATAAATGATGACCTCGCTGATTAGGTCTGGCGGCGGACTTGGCTCTGCAATTTTATATTTTCCCAGTAAACTTGTGGCGCTTGTTTGTTGCTCTGCTTGAGAGAATGCCGTTGTGGGGGTTTGCGTCATACCCAAGCACACACACACACACACACACACACACACACACACACTTACACACACACACACACACACACACACACACACACACACACACACACACACACACACACACACACATACAACACACACACACCCACCCACACACACATATATACACCACACGTTGCTGCCTGACATTTAGGAAAGCCCCCGGCTGACACTTTGGCTGTAGAAATATGTCTTGGCCGCTACAAGACGATGACCCAGAATAAATGCTAGAATTTCCTAGAGCATCGCCATCTTAAGGCCTTAGAACACTACTTGAGCCCTCTCTCAAAAGTCAAAAGACAGACATATCTACTGTATACCAGATGCCAACTAAGACAGATGTCAAACCCTGTCACAAGACGCCAAGACGTCACTTTGCAGTTGTACAGCAGGGTTATGTTTCCATTGTCAGTGGTGGTTGTGGCAAGTAGCCTATTTGATGCCATGACACCTTAATACATCATAACGTTTTTTGTTTTTAAATGATGTGTGTGAAAGTCATTACTAATGTGATTATGGAACAACTTTGGACACCAACTGTCAGGATGACTTATGACTGCATCCTGTCTGTCATAACATGATTATAATGTGCTTTATAATATGTTTATGATTGGGCTAAATTAGTTTGATGAAGTGTTTTTGGCACACCGCCACAAACTCACCAACACACAATGGCAGTTCTTGTGCCATCCCAGAGGAACAAACCATGTCTCTCCTCCCTTGTATTCCAGGGTTGTGGATGTGTGTAAGGGTGGGCTAAGATCTGTTGGAACGTCATGTGCTGGAGGGGTTGGGGGGGCATGTCCCCACCACCAGGAACAGTAGGTGCCTTGGCCAATTGCTTACACCGTCTATACCAAGTCCTGCTGGTGTACGTTTCTCTGGCTGAAACTTTATGTGCACCATCCGCTCACTGAAGAATGAGAACCACATTGGTCTTGAATGAGCAGAGAGCAGGAAGAGAGAGAAGAGCTAAAAAAGGAAGATTAGATAGATAGATAGATAGATAGATAGATAGATAGATAGATACATACACACACACACACACACACACACACACACACACATACACACAAACACACATACACACATACATACTTTATTGATCCCAGGGGAAATTCAAGAAAGAATTCACACACTAACAATAGACACACTAAGGTCAGAAGAAAGAATGAATGCAGGACAAAAGTAAAGAATGAATGAAGGACAGAAAGAATGAAGGAGAGAGAGAGAGTGGGAGGCAGCGCAGGGAGATGAATCTGGTTTCACCTCGCCTCAGACAATGGAGCCATTCAGACGCAGTAGGAGTTTCGTGTCCAGCATGACTGTGGTCTGATCAGACCTCACGGCTGCCTATCGCACTCCTTATTGGATGAAGTGTGTGAATCAGTTATGATGTGTGCGGGCGTGCGTATGATTGTGCGTGTTGTTTTTTCTTGCTTGGGAACATACTTTTCAACACTTTTTCATGGCTGTACAAATAGTGGTGACAGATCAATAACATGGTGTGTACACTGTAAGCATTAACATGGTGTGTACAATTTCTGACCCTGACATAAGCCCACATAAGGACTGATAAAGGCTGATCATAGCTGATGCCCACTGCCATGAAGGCTGACTGGGTTTCAGGCTGGTGTAAAATGTGATGGGGCATAATGTCGGGTCACTTGAGGTTATGTTATGATATTGTCTGGGTTGGAATGACATGGCGTGTTATGACAGCTTACCAGTGTGCTTTTGATACTCCTCAATGTGGGCCTCTCCTGGAGTCATGTGCTTGTATGAACTGTGTCCTAAAATAATGCTGTAGCATATATTTTGAGATGTGTAACTTGATTTGTATTGTTGTACAGTATGTGTCTGGAAACAGATGAGTTTGGTAATGTGTGTGTTTGGTGAATAGACATGTATACATGAGGCTGTGTTTATTACCTTGGTTCCTTGGTAAATATGTATGGGAGAGTGTACATGCACCTCAATAACATCATATTCATCACAAAAGGTGAGTGGCATGTTTACCACTAAATGTTTGGACATGTTGTCTGCTTCCAGGGACAACACCATGCAAACTGGCGGTCTGACGGCATGCTTTTTCAGCTGCGCAGTTGATCTGTTTATTTATGCCTTTGTAAATGCGAGTCTAACTAAGATCAGACTCCATTGTGAAACACTTTTGAGGATGCCCAATGGTAAGAATGTTTTGCTCATTTGATTTGAGGTTTGGTTACATGTTTCACTTTGCTTTTGAAGTCTTTTGTGTATGCTTTTTTAAATAGCATTCCATCATCTCTCTTTGCTGTGCACGCACTGCTCAAGAACCACTGCCCTAAAAGAACCGCTCATGATACATGCATGAAGAACGTGCAGAATTTACATGTACGTCATGTAGAAATATGCTTTTCGTCCATCTCCATATTCAGACCAAGGTTGATGCTTTGCCTGAGCAATGGCCACAGTCTTTGTTGTGTGACATTGGTTCACCTGATCAATCACAACCAGTGGTCAACCTTGGGCTTGGCTTGGAAATGGCTCCTTTGTACTCAATTCCACAAGTGATTGAGTGGTGTTGTGTAAAGTTCAGGTTTTAGTGTGTGTCTGTGTATGATAAGTATGTGTGCTTGTTGTGGTGTTCATTATTTGTTTGTGAACATGGCAACATGGAACATGGCAAGGCATGAGAGGGCTTTGAAGGATTTGTGTGAAGGAGTGTGCCAGCCAGGCCATATTCATACATGATATTTAAACCAGGGCTCCGAACCGGTTCAAGGAACGAAAACGAAAACCGAAAATGAACGGAATTTTACGGAATTTTACGGAATTTTACGAGGAGAACGGAAACGAAAACAAAATGGTCTTCAACTGTTCCGGAACAGAAACGTTATTCTGAAATCCACAAAACCGGTTAATAACGTTTTTTTTTTTCGTTCTCTAAATAACAGCCTAATAATTTGATTTCTGCAGTTTGAAAAAAACAAAAAACAAATAAATAGACCTTTGGTCCAAATGTGTATATTTTGTCTTGCTGTTGTAATGTAACCTATCCCTCTGCCACTTCGGATCTTAGGCCAGCTCGTAGCGTAGGCTACTGAAACTGATTTGGAAATTGTTTGTAGCCTGTGCGTAATAGCCTATTTTGCCTGTCCACGCCTTGTCGTTTTAAAGTCGGGATTTGATATGTTTGCGCAATTATAGCCTATTCTATGTAGAAGAGTTAAACGGGAAATTTGAGATAGGCCTTGTCAGCAACAGACAGGTTCGTTTATAAACAGGGTTGGAATTATAGCCAGTTTCCTTTAAAGATCTCCATATGGATAAAACTTAGGCTACAACCAGGTAAGGAGTTTAGCACGTATCCAGAAATATTTTTGATAAGAAATTATTTATAGGCATAGGTTAGGCCTACAGTAAGTCTGTAGGCTATGGGATGGATAGCCCATCTAAATGTTTTTGGATGCCGCCTGTGATTTATTATTTTTGGGCATAGCTACGGTATAGGCTAAATCAAGGGGAAATAATGAGTAGCCCACGTGTATTCTAAGGTAAAGTCCACAAAAATAGACTTGATAGGCCCGCCAAACACTGCCGGAACTTTAAGAACGAACGATATTTTGCGTTCCGAACTGGTTCAGGACCGATATGTTGGTGGTGGAACGCATGCAAGAACGAAAACGTTAAACATAGGCCTACCTGAACCGTTCGGAACGGAACGTTTGAAAAATAATTTCGTTTTCAAGCCCTGATTTAAACTACAAAAATAGATTTGCTCTGGGGTCCACATGATTGTGTGTGTGTATGTGTGTGTCTGTCTGTCTGTCTGTCTGAGTGTGTGTGCGTCAGTGTGTCTTTATCTAAGCCTTCCTTGTGTCTGGACACTACTGACTCTGAGGACATGATAATGTGGGTGTGTGGTCCCTCTTTGTGTGTTGTTTGTGCTTTTGGAGGCTCTCGACACATTATTGCCACTGCTGACGTGATAAGGCAGTCCTGCATGCATTTCTCTGTCTACAGTATACTGTATATGGTGTGTGTGTGTGTGTGTGTGTGCGTGCGTGTGTGTGTGTGTGTGTGTGTGTGTGTGTGTGTGTGTGTGTTTTCTCACTGCCTTCCTCTAGGGCCACAGATAAGAAGGCCTAGACAGGCAGAGCAAAGGGCTGGCAGGCGTCTGAAGAAGATTTGGGGTCACCAGGGGTCGTGCGCACCCCGAGTGGAAACAGTGGATCCTCAGACGGGTAGGAAATATTGCGCGTGTTTCAGTCTAGACGTAAAGGGACGCCTGAGTTATGGATCAGGCGCTGTGTGGCGTGGGGGGTTCATAATTAGATTTAGGGGCCCTTGAACAGTTCAAGCGCTTTTTCTGGCCTGAAAAGAAAGTCCTTGGACAATGGCTACTGAGGGGCTAAATATGATTCCCGTGTGACTGCACAAAAAATGTGTGTAGAGTGAATAAATCTCCAGTTGCAGGAAGGGAAACGCTTTGTCTGCCCCTTGCGAAGCCATTCTCATTACCTTACTCTGCTACTAAAGCCAGGTTCACTTTACACTTTACACCACATCACACAAGCAGCAGTAGCATTTTGGAGTTGGGATGGTTGAATTATATTATGAGGAATATTTTTTCCTTTTCACATTTTGACCAATTGTCGAAATAAAACTCTGAAAAATCAGTTATATGTTGAGAGTTGGATTTCGACAAAAGCATAACTGCGGGACACCGAAATAACATGAAAACTTTGTGGAATAATGCCAGATGGCGGAGGGGTTTTTGTGCGTGGTAAATTAATACCCTTGTCCTGCCCTTGCACTGACTCCTCTCCCTGTGGAGTCCAGGGTGTCGGACCACAGATGTTTGATTCTTGTGTGTCCAGTGCGCTGCTTTGATCTGCTGCTACTCCATGCTAATGGCAAAGATGGCGGAAGATCAAGAAAGCCTTTAAGGGTGTGTCAATAACCCAACATGGACTTGTAATAAGACTGGTGGCGTTGTTTTGGGTGTCCTTCATCTTCTCATGCTGGTGTCATTTCATGTTGCTTGTGTTATCTCTGCTGGTATTGCTTCCACTTTCTCTCTCTCTCTCTCTCTCTCTCTCTCTCTCCCTTGCCCTGTCTTGTTCTGTCTCTTTTTCTCTCTCGCTCCCTGTTTTGCTCTGTTTGTCTCCTCTTCATTCAAAGTAGTCCTTGAGAGAGAGATGCAAGGACATAGCCCCTGTGAGTGAGTGATAGAGAAATCCCAGGTCTAGTTGTCATGGAGAGAATTTGAGGGGAGGAACGACCATGTGAAGGGAGTGAGTGTGTGTTTGTGTGTGTGTGTGTCTGTGTGTGTGTGTGTGTGTGTGTGTGTGTGTGTTGTGTTCTAACACACAGGGGGTACTATCTAAATGTCGGACCATGAAAGTCACATAAACCAGTGTGCTGGAGGGAGTTGGCCGTCCAGACAGCAATAGGCAGAGCCCAGTACTGCCCGCATGGCATAAACAGTCGTAAAGGTTCATGTACTGTATATAGCATTCAGCAACATACTGCTTCTCCCATCATCTTAAAGCAGCATAATGCAGTTGGATCATGGAGCTAACTACAAAACACTTACAAAACAGCCCAGCAGACACAAATATAAGCTTACTAGCATGTTAATCAGCATTGTTTGGTGATATTATGACCATGTCAATGTCAAGGCAAGAAATCATCACTGGTAGTGCCATCCAGTACTACAGAACTAGGGAGAGCAACATGTCTCTTTGCCTGTTCTTCACATGACCATAATACCATCAAATGGAATGTGAAAGTGGTACCAAAAGCCATTGCTTATAGAAACAGACCACCAGTGGGGACCTATTGCAGAGTGTTGCTTTAATGACAATGCATCCTCAGTCGGCAAACATACCCAGTAGCTCACATTTGTGGGCCTATGATGAATGTATGATAAAATGGATGTATTGCATCTTTGAACAGTATACTGATGTAGCAGTACCTTTAAGCCTCTCTCATGGAATACTCACTGTATATATTTCCGTGTGAATGGTGAAAGTGATATAAAATGATGCTGTGGTCAAAGTCATTCTTGGTTGTCATAGTAACCATGCTTTTGAATGCACATGCACTCTTAGCCTAGATGCAGTGCGGTCGTCATGTTTTCAAGGCTTGGTCCTCCAACTGGACCAATACATTTTGATAATCAAAATCCTGCATTTGGCATTTGCTGTTGGCTTATCACAAGGCTGCTTATTTTGTGCCTTAGATGCCTGCTGGAAATTGGTGTGTGTGTGTGTGTGTGTGTGTGTGTGTGTGTCTTGTATGTAAGTCTATCCTGTTCGCACCCTCTAAAACATCTACCTGGATAAGAAATTCTTGCTCTCACACTCCAATGCATAATTTCTCTTATATATTATTATGTAAGTTCAGACATTTTTTTATGTGCTTAGCTTTGTCCACAAAGCCATTAATGCGATCCAAAAAGAACCCTTTTTCTGTGAATTTGTGGTACAGAACTCAGCCTGTGCTAATATTGGAGATAGGGAGACGTATTAAGAAACTGAATGCCACAGTGTACTATTTCTTACACTTAAAAGCATATTACATCATGTCTTAACATTTGCGTCAAAGTCTTTATGTTGGCTGCCGACATCAGACTTTTTTAGACTTGCTGAGAGCATCTAGCAAATTTATTGCACTTGTGTTCCATGAATCTCAGGTTGACTTGGTCACACTAAGTGGCCAAACGCGTTGTAAATTTTGCCCAATTAGACACGCAAGTGGCCATTCATTACTGGGATGGCCTTGGCCAGTCAACGTCTGTGTGGGGATGTCACTTTACCTTCATTAATGCTGTTGACTTGGTGTCAGAAGAGTGCGTTTTAACAGGGCCTCTAGGCTGGCCTGTGCTCTAAGACAGAGGGTGAGAGGGATGGAGGGAAAGAGCTTCCTGTGTGAGAGAGAGAAAGAGCAGAGAGAAGTGTGTGTGTGTGTGTGTGAGAGAGAAAGAGCAGAGAGAAGTGTGTGTGTGTGTGTGTGTCTGAGAGAGAGAAAGAGCAGAGAGAAGTGTGTGTGTGTGTGTGTGTGGGGGGGTGGGGGGGTTGGAGGGATAAGGATGAGAGAGAAAGAGAGTGGTCAATAGAGCGAGATGTATGTTTGTTTGAAAGAGAGGGAGAGATGGTGATAGGGTGAGAGAGACGAGAGTGACCATTTCCTCTGCATTTCGTCCTCCCGCTGCCCATTCATCCATCCTCATCCGCTCCTGTGTCATACTAATGGCCTCTGGCTCCCTCCCGTCTGTTCTGCCCAGTCCACCCCACACCATGTCTCCTGCTTGACCGCTATCAGCACTCTCCCCACGTTCCTGAGAGCCAGCTCTGGCCTTATGATCCTCAGTAGGCCTTATCTGTCCAGCAGAGCTGCTGTGCCTCCAGAGTCTGACCCTTACTGGCCTCAGCCAGTAAGACCCCCCCCCTCACCATCCTTGCACTTTGACCCCCCTCCTCCTCCTCCTCCTCGTCCTTGGTCTCGCTCCTCCGTACTTCTCCATGCCCTCACCTCCCTCCACCCTCATCTGCTCCATCTCTCCATCTTGCTTTCATCTCCTCCTCAGTCCCTCCCGGGCTTCGCTCCCTTATTGCATTCCTACTGTGAACGTCCCCATGCCGCGTCTGGACTTCAGAGAGGGTTGGGAAGGGTAGTCTAGAAACCAGGAGGGTATTGGTGAAGGGGGTAGTTGGTCTCTGCTTAATCTCAGCCCTTCAGCTGGCATTAGGCCCCCCATACACGCACACACACACACACACACACACACACACACACACACACACACACACACACACTCGCAAACAAACACTGCCAATAATGCAAAGCTCCATTCACATACAGTGGTGGAGAAAGAGCAGCACAAAGGGGCCCTCCCATAGGAACTCCTGGCACAAGGCCAGACTCCGTGCCTGGTCCACTGCAGCCATGAAATGGTTCCTTAGTTCCCACAGAGGAGTTGGATGTGGCGGACGTGATGTAGGTCAGCTGTGTCTAATAGCAACAACTCCCTAGCCCACCACTCCCCTCCACTCCACCCAAAAAGAAAACTCTGTCTACCATTCGACTGTGAAGCAATGTGTGCTTAATTGGAGTGCTTACTCTTTTCATTGTTTTAGAAGGATTTATGGCTAGATCCCTACTGTAAAGTGGTGTGTGTGTGTGTGTGTGTGTGTACTGTATATGTGTGTGTGTAAACATGTGGGTTTGTCTTGGTGTGGGTGTGTGTGGTCTGGCACGTCCATCTGAGCTCTCAGTTCACAGTTTGGATTACATAACTGTAAGTGGACATTGGGATAAGGGTTTAGGGGGAGATATTGAAGTGGCTGGGGTGTAGATGAGGCAATGACTTGTGGGAAAAGAGGTGGTTGACATTTGCGCAGCTTATCTCCATTTCTGAGGAGCTTAGTCAGAGTTACAGTACAGTAACTTCCAGATCACCCCAACTCTTTTACACTACAGGAAAAGCATTTATTTTATGAGCTTGGGGAGATTACAGAATGTGTTTGCACACATAGTTCAAGGTCTTTACTTTACTCCCAATCATTCTCACAGTCTGTGTTTGTGTTGGCGTGTGTGTGTGTGTATACAGTATGTATGTGTGTGTCTGTGTGTGTGTGTGTGTATGAAGGTGTGTGTGATGTGAATTGGGGCGGGAGTGTATGTAGGCAAGTTGGACAAGCGGTGTGTGTGTGTGTGTGTCTGTGTGTCTGTCTGTGTGTCTGTGTGTGTATGCATGTGTGCGTGCGTGTGTGCATGTTCGTCTGTGTGTCTATGCTGTGCATATACATGATTTAGCATTGGGCTGTGAGTTGATATCGATTTCAATGTCTCCCTTGGAAATAAAATTCTAGCTCTGGAAAAACAGCCAGGTTTGTGTCGGAGAGTGTGAATACTCATAGTCCAAGGTAACCTTAGAGGTTAGCTGAACGGACTCATCGTTTGTTAGGAACCTTTATTTATTAGGAACTTCAGCCTGAGTCCTGCAGGGGTGTGAAGATAAGAAAACAAAAACTAACCATCTGTTTCATCATGCAAGCTGTGGGTCTCTGGGTTTGCCTTCCACACACACACACACACACACACACACACACACACACACACACACACACACACACACACACACCACACACACACACACACACCACACACACACACACACACACACATACACCACACACACACACACAACACACACACACACACACACACATACACACACACACACAAACACACACACACACACACACACATATACACACACACACACACACACACACACACACACACACACACACACACACACACACAATATCTCCTTCATTTTCAGAAAGAGTTATGGACCTCTGTGACCGCCTTCTCTACTTTCAATATTGGCCCCTACACACACTCACTCTCTCTCTCACACACACACACACACACACACACACACACACACACACTGTACCTCCTTAATTTCAGTGAGAGTGAAACCTCAGGTATGTGGGGAGACTGGGGCCGATGCAGGAACAGGCCTAATGTTCTTCCCGTGAGCACAACGGATCAACTCTGGCCAGAGAGCAGAACAGAGCGGAGCGGAGCGTGGAGAAATCATCTGTGGAAGGGGCCCAAGGAACGTTCTCCCCTGATGCTTCCCCAACACATGCTCTCTCCATCAGCACTTCCAGTGGACGTGGACGGGTGGAGGTGGAGGTGGAGGAGGCGGGAGGAGGTGTTCTGAGGGAGAACGCATTCTTCTCTTGCTATTCCTCCTCCTCCTCCTCCTTCTCATCATACTCTTAGTCCTTCTCTCTCGCTAACTCACCTCATAGCTGAAGATAAAGTGTGATGCACTGTGCAAGAGTATACGGGACTGATTTTAAAGCCAGATGTTATATTTAAGGACTCTCTCTCCTCTCTCTCTCTCTCTGTGTGTGTGTGTGTGTGAGAGAGGTTTAGAGGATTGAAAAAAATGTAGACGTCATGTATGTACAATTGTATCTTCATCTGTACTTGTGTGTGTGGTGCAAATACCTCATTTTTCACAACGAGGTCTTTAGAGGCTCAAGGGTTTTATTTGACAGGGTCTGGGATCTTGTAAAGGAGCTACAGTTATTGTGTAACTCTAGAATCACAGCAAAACCTCTACCTGAGCATGGGGATTTAACATTACTGTGGTTAAAGGTGGAATCCACAATTCTGGTCAAGAACTGTTGACATTTGCGCTTTGCGGTCAATCAAATCACAACCCTTCCTCCTCTGCTTCTGAAGTGACATGCTGATTGGATGGAATTGTTTATGGCTTGGTCTGAGTTATTATGTTTGTTTCCCATTTACAAAGTCTGCACTATATATGGGCCCCTGAGCAGCAGCCCTCTGCATTGGACCAACAGTGTATTGGATTACAATAACAGACTGTGCCTTTAAGATCACTCTTAGGCTAAGATACATTATTCTCCCAATCTTTATTTTTCTAGCTGTTGTAGTATATAGGTAGCCATAGACTGTATGTTTTTCTCTGTCTGTTTGCTGAGTTCGTACAGCTGGAGAAAGAATGAGCAGAGCCGCCGCCAATGGCTTTTTAATGCTCCTCCTCTCTCTGCCAGGGAGAGTGTGTCCACTCAGTTTATAACATGGACAGTGAAGTGAAGGAGTCAACCAATGAGGATTGTCTGTGATGTCGCTACATCACACAGCTTGTCTCCTCTGTGCTTTTGTTCATTACATCAGGAGCTCATTCATTTGTATTGATTGGAGGGGAGAGCACGCGCAAGCTAGCACTCGTGCCAAATGAACTCGAGCTCCGCCGATCGATGCTCTGGTTTTTGTTGGCCCAACATCAAAGTGACCACAAGCAGAACTGCCTTGGAGAAAGAGAGTGAATTTCCTCTCTATCTCTCTCTGTTTCTTGCTTTGTGAGCTAATAGGTTGGCAGGCTGGGCCTCACAGGCTCTGCTCTACCGTTCCCCATATTCATTATGTAGTGGTGGAAACAGCGCCGGCGCTGTAGGTCCAGGTCCCTGGTGTGCGATTTACAGGGAGTTTGCATCACGCTCAAGTCTGCTGCGCATGGTCAGTCATCCAGATCTGCTCTTGGCCATCTAGCCGGCCTTTTAATTGAAAGTGCAGCCAAGATTTATGACGCCATCAGGGTGTGCCGCTGATTGAGACCAGGGTGCGGTCAGCCAGTGGCCTGCCCTTACCTACATGTGTGTGTGTTTGTGTAGTGCACTAAAAAGGCATCCAGGAAATAAATCATAATTAGGACAAGACCGTATTGGGAAGTCTTCCAAATACATAAAGGACTCAGATTCTATATATTTTATTGACACAGTCATTTGACTTTGATGTGAATAAAAATGGCTATTACAGTAGTCATCATTTACAGTGTAATGATACTGTCTCTTTCCATGCAATGTCTGCTGGGAAATTCCCTTTCATATGAAGTTTTATAGAATAGTGTACATACAGTACCATAAAGGCAAACAACATGTCTTCCAAAGCATACTAGGCCAATTTCACAGACATGGATTAAACCTAGTCCTAGACCAAAAGCTCAAATCTTCCTTGATTTTCTCTTTTAGTCTAGACTAGGGTTAGGGTTTAGCTTTAGGCTTAATCCATGTCTGGGATTCCCCCTGTGTTGCGCTGTGGTTTCAAGATTCAAGATTCAAGAATTTATTTGTCACATGCATCATTTGTGGAACAAAAAGCAGTGAAAAGGGGATTGTGACTGCAACTCCCAGCTGTGCAAAGTTTAATAATAATAGAAAAGTAAGAAGATAGAAAACAGAAGGGGGGGGACTGGGGATTTAAATAAAATTTAATTTTAAAATTTTTTTTTACATTTATAAATTTAAAAGGAAGGGGGATTATGCATTCATTGTCAGTATGGCTTGGGGAAAAAAAACTTCTTAGTCTTTCTGTTCTGGCCCTTTGAGATTGAAGCCACTTTCCAGAGGGCAAAAGTTGAAAAATTTTATGGCCAGGGTGATGACAGTCCTTTTAAATCCTTTTTGCCCTTGACAGGCAGCGCCTAGTGTAGATGTCCTGAAGTCCAGGAAGTGCAGTGCTGGTGATTTTCTCTGCACACCTGATAACTCTATGCAAGGCCTTCTTATCCTGAGAGTTGCTATTTCTGTACCAGGTTATGTTATTTCCAGAAATAACAGACTCTATTGTTGCTGAGTAGAATGTTTTCTGCAGCTCTTTGGATATTCTGAATTTGTTCAGCTTTCTAAGATGGTACAAACGCTGTCTTGCTTTTTTCACTTGGTTGGAGATGTGTGATGTCCATGAAAGGTCTTCAGAGATTACTACTCCAAGATATTTACACGACGCCGGTTTTTGTGAAACCGGTGAGGTTTTGATAGCAGTTTCACGCCTTAGCGTGTGCCGCGGCGCCCGGCAGTTTAGGAGACTGAAACCGATAGTTTTCTAAACCGGCTTCGAAGTGGGAATTTTTGAAACCGCCGGCTAACTTTCGCCGTGTAGACGCCTGTAGGTGCGAAGCCGGCAATTTTATGACGACATAGCCCCACCTCTCAACTCTGCCACGGCACTCAACCTGACACGCTTGTCAAAACAAAACAAACCATTTATTTAATATATTAAAATGTTTTTTCTTTCCCCTGTCATGATTTATGTGCACAATGTAGCCTATCAGCCTTTTGTGGCTAAGTTAGAAGCACACGTTAGCTTAACTTAGTTAAACATTAGCTTACTGCATGTTAGTGTTTTCTCCAGTGGTGCTCAGACCTAATGGAATGCGTAGGCTAGGCATTTGAAATTTCACATAGCAGTCACATACCTTGAAAATGAACTTTATTAGTTTAACAGTTGAGTTGAAAACCGAATTGTCTGTAGTCTCCTTATTTCATGCGACTGCTTAACAAACTGTTTCAACAATATTTTCTTCTACGCGATTAATGCGAATTAAACGTGAGCTTCTGCACGGCCGGTGCCATCGACTGGTCTGGCATATGCACTACAGCACATTTAGCCGGTTACACCTCTGTGTGTGCACGCAAGTTTTTTCTTTACGGTGTCGTTAAAGGTGTGAAAGCGGTAAGAGAAAATCCACCCGGCAGTTTCGTGTAGACGTTGCCTTAAAGTGGCTCACTGTCTCCACCAGGGCGCCATGGATGTTCAGTAGTGTGTGATGTACTGTAGCTTCTGCTTGTCCCTTCTGAGGTCAACCACCAATTCCTTGGTTTTGGCACTGTTTAGTACAAGGCTGTTGACATTGCACCATGATGTCAGCATCTTAATTTCATTAAGGTAGGCTGTCTCATTGTTGTTGGAGATAAGTCCAATCACTACTGTGTCATCCAATAAGTTGTAAATGGCTGTACAATCATGGGTGTATACAGGGAATAAAGCAGGGGACTTAAAGGAAAATTCCGGTATTTAGCACTTTGAGTCCCTTTTCTGGTTTGTTTTGGATGAACTAGAGTGGTGGACACCGAAATTTTGACGATTGGTTCTGTCTCGACTTTTCTGACTCGTTTTGAATCGCCTTTGACTACTCAGAGTGGCTGCCAACAGGCATTCTCAAACATGTCCTAAAACAACCCTTAACATTCGTTTTCAACACTGTGCAACTCACCGATTAGTTAGTGGTGTTAAAACACATCCTTGGGGGGCACCAATGTTGAGGGTGACTGTATTTGACATACAGCTCCCAATCTTCACCACCTCTTGCTCTTGGGTGCTCCTTGTTGGTGCCCCCCACCCAATCCCAATCCTCCCCCAAATGCAGCCCTTGCCACTTGACAATCTACTAAACCCTCTTCTACTGCACTCTATACCAATTAATGCACAAATAGGCTGACACCAGACATAATTTCACTGCATTTCTTACTTCCAGTAACTATATGCATGTGACAATAAACTTCCTTGTATCCTTGTACCTGTGGCCTGTCCATCAAAAATCTGAGAACCCAGGAGCAGAGAGATGTATTAAGTCCTAGATGTTTGAGCTTGGTGACTAAAATGTTTGGCACAATTGTGTTGAAGGCTGAACTATAGTCAGTGAACAGCAGGCGTGAGTAATTCCCCTTGCCTTTGTCCAGGTAGGAGAGAGTGGTGTGGAGAACATGGGATATGGCATCATTAGTACTCCTATTGGGTCGATAGGCAAACTGAAGGGGGTCTAATGAGCCAGGTGTTGATGAACATATAAAAATCTTTGGTAACACTCCAAACTAAGGTGCCATAATAAATAGCAAACTAGTAATTACCTAACCCTTTGTTAATATTTGTTAATTGTTACTAAAATATCTATTTGGCACAAGTTAATAGTTTTTTCATCATTAATTAAATATTAGTTGTTTGCATAAAATCTGTATGTTAATGTTTTAACAAATCTATTAACTAATATTGTATTAATATATGTTAATAGTTAACTAAATATATTTTGGCACTAATTAACAGTTATTTCTTACATCATTTAAATGTTAAATGTTTATTTACAAACTATATGCTAATATAAAGTTAATGACATATTATTATTTATCTAGCTTTTCTGATTAGCTTTGTGGATAATTTATGGAATTTATGGTTTATGGCTTTATGGTCTTGTGGGGTGTACAAGGCATCCTACTGCCAGTGGTTGGTTGTGTGAGAGTTTGCGCTCCTCTTCTTCCACTTCATCCTTATTGGATACCTCTGTGGTTGGCTGTCTTGTAATTGGTGACTCTCTGTCTAGTGTTTGAAAGTAGTGTACTCTTTGCCTTTGGAAGTACTATTTGATTGCTGCTTGAATTTGGTGAAATTCAGGGGAGGGGGTTGTAACAGTTAGAATGTAGTTTAGTGTTTGTATGTGATTTTCGCCGTAATTAAGCAGCTTTATTGAGATTGGTATTTTGGAGCCCCCTTTGGAGAAACGCTATACTGCAGCTCTGCTGCGTTTTGTCCTTGTATAGTTACTATAGCCGATCAGAAGCGGTATGCTTTGCATTGCGTAGGTTGACTGCCCACTTTGTTTTAATTTTGTAACTGTAAAATGTTGTTTAAGTTGAAAACTTTGATATACCACCTGTATTATGTTACTTTACATGTATTATTAAGATTTGGGTGCAATTCTAGCAACTTAGGGTACGTTCAGACTTTTTCTGACAAAAGAAGTTATGCAGACTGCTTTTTCAGTTTGAAAAAGAAATCTGCCAGCGTTCTTGTTCCAAAAAGCAGCTGGAATCGTCTTTTTGCGATAGACAAAGTGACTAACGTTACGTGGGTACCAAATGTACCGCTTTTGGAGAGAAAACACCGCGCTGAACGAATTTCTTTAGGCTATTGCTTTTGGTATGTAAGGGATAATGTATAGAACGCCGGTCATTATGGGAAAATAAGTCCAATTCCCTGACAGGGCTCTCGGCGTTCTGTCACCTTCTCCAACCGACCCGATCTGCCAGCAGAGGCCGTTTTCAGCGAAGTTGAACATTTCTCAACTTTTGAAAACACGGTCTACTCCATAGGGTTATAATGTAAAACGGACGCCGGCAGCTGAGAAAAAGACGCTTAGTCTGAACGTACCTTTAGAGAACGTTTATTAATGTTTTCATTATGACCACGAGTTCATACACACTGAGTCTAACGTGACTAGCTGTAAACTCCGCTAGCAACTTTCCATGCATTCAGTGTAGTTTAGCTTAGTGTGCATGGAAAGTGCAATTCAGTCTAGCAGGAAATGAATGTACATTTAGTTTAGCATTGTGTTTATGCATTACCTCCATTATGGTCTACGTCTGTGAGTGTTTAGTGAGTCTCAGAATATTAATAAACTGTCGTTCTGTGCACCTGAACATTCATGTCGCATGTCTCCTCTTGCTAGTAGGGCTGACAGTGATGGTATAGGAATGATGCATGCAATATAGCCCATTCAACTACTTTTAACTAAGGAATAAATGTGATAAGCCAGTTTTGGTCTCAGTCCCTTCAATATATTAATAAAGCCCCAACTGACTAGTTATATATTACTAATATATTAATAAACCAACTTAACCAACTTTATTAATAAGGGTCCCCATACTGATAGTTATATATTACTAATATATTAATTAAGCTTAACCAACTTTATTATAAGGGGCTTCACGCTTATAGCTATATACTACTAATATATTAATTAAGCTTGACCAACTGTATTGCAAGCGGTTCTGGCGCCGACAACAGTGGCAGCATGTCAAGGTAGCTCCGTATTTTTTTCTTGAATTTCCCCTTGGGGATCAATAAAGTATCTATCTATCTATCTATCTATCTATTGTAAGGGTCCTATGGAGAGTGGTTCATATTGGGATAGGCAGAAGCACAGTTTAATAACAATTAGTTAAATAATAATAAGTCATTAACTTTTCTATTAACATATAGTTTTCAAATAAACATTTAACATTTAAATGATGCAAGAAATAACTGTTAATTAGTGCCAAAAAGACATTTAGTTAACTATTAACACATATTAATACAATATTAGTTAATAGATTTGCTAAAACATTAACATACAGATTTTATGCAAACAACTAATATTTAATTAATGATTAAAAAACTATTAACTTGTGCCAAATAGATATGTTAGTAACAATTAACAAATATTAACAAAGGGTTAGGTAATTACTAGTTTGCTATTTATTATGGCACCTTATTATGGAGTGTTACTAATAATTAATAATACTTATAATTTAAGCTGGCTGGTTTTTGGTATGTTTTAAGCACTCACTATAACGTGCACATTTGATTTGCTGTATGTTACCTAATCTCTCTCCCTCTTGCTCTCTCTGTTAGTGTATTTTAAGAGTTTAAAACGCTTTATCCTCCATTTTACTGAATTTTCATAAATCATTTTTTTACATTTTGTTTTCCAAGTAATTTCATTGGAACTGTAATTGGGTATTGTTTGATTTATCTTTACTCAATCAAAACAACACAATTGCAATTGTATTGATATTACCTGAAATACATTAAATGACACAACTTTTGAATGTTTTTAAAAATAAAATCTCAGTTCTCTCACATTCTTTCTTCCCTCTCTCTCTGCTATACCTCTCCTCTCTCTCTCTCTCTCTCTCTCTGCCTCAGTCTCTGAGCAATTACTGCGCTGCTGCTTCATCTTCTGCGTTTATGACTTCTCCCTGCGTGGCCTGAGAGGAGATGAGAGGAGTAGGGGCTGGAACAGAGGAGGAGAAGGAAGAGGAGAAGGTATGGTGAAAGGGAGGCGCATAAAAGCTCTGATTCCTCACGGGGCAGTGATAAGTCTCGCTGCTGCTGTTGCTGCCGTATAAGAACCCGCAGCCACTGCCTAAGCCAGCCGTAAGCCAGCAGTTATTCAAATGCGTCTCTCTCTCTCTCTCTCTCTCTCTCTCTCTCTCTCTCTCTCTCTTTGTCTGTCTCTCACTCTCTCTCTCTCTCTCTCTGTCTCTCCGCTGTCTCTGTATCTGGGTGCATTAACAACTGAAAAATCTGCTCCAACACCAATTACTGCGTGGCAGCTGGGCTGGAGAGGCCCTCAGAGCACCTGTTGTGTGTGTGTGTGTGTGTGTGTGTGTACGAGGAGTTTAACCCCCCATGTGAATCTCCAATGAGTCAGGTGTGTGTGTGTTGTAGCCCCATGTGAATTTCCAATGAGTCAGGTGTGTCCGTGTTTAACCTCGCATGTGAATCTCCAGTGAGTCGTGTGTGTGTGTGTGTGTGTGTGTGTGTGTGTGTGTGTGTGTGTGTGCAGGTGGGCATGTGTGTATAGGTGAGAGAGAGAGAGACAGAGCAATGAGTTACTTGTGTGCTCAGTGAAGTGTGTCTGCATGGCTGAATGGGCTTGGGTGGGTGCATGTGTATGATGTCTGTGAGTGAGAGAGAGAGAGTGAGAGTGAAAGGTGGCCTGTGTGTTCCCTTAGGTGTGTGAATGTTAACTAGACTAGAGAGCCTGCTGGTGTGTTTGCACAGGTAGATGAATGCTACTGAGCACCTTTTCCTTAGTACATGAATTGCCACACTTCTCTTAAGTAACTATAAAGCTAAACCATCATGTCCCTTGTGCCTTGCATTCACTTCTCATACTGCTGTGAGTGAGTCATGTATTAAGTTTAATAGTGCAAAATGGATGCTGGATGACCATGACCAGAGTTCTCCTAACTAGATGAGCCCAACTGTTAAGCCCAACTGAGCTGAGTCAGCAGCTGATGTGTGGTTGTTTTGTTTGGGCATATTCCTGTTGGAGGGGCAATTTGGATGTGTGAAATTGCCAGTGATATTTTATGCAGGATGAAGCAACGATAGCACCAAGAGTGCTGACCAGTTAGGCTTATCTGAATCACAGCACACTCACTTCACTTCAAATGCTCATGGGAAGATGGAAGAATGACAGCAGTGGCAGTTAGAAAGGTGTGTGTGTGTGTGTGTGTGTGTGTGGTGTGTGTGTGTGTGTCTGTGTGTGTGGAGTGTGTGTGTGTGTGTGTGTGTGTGTGTGTATGTGTGTGTGTGTGTGTGTTGTGTGTGTGTGTGTGTGTGTGTGTGTGCCTGCCTGTGCCTGTGTGTGCATCCGCGGGTGTATTAATAGGTCACCGAGCCCTGTTTGTGCACATTTCAGCAGGGGTCATGGTGGGGACTCTGTGCAGCTTTCACAGACACACAGTGCTCTGTTTTGGAAATTATCTTTAGAAGGCTGCTGGGAAGTGTGTGTGTGTGGGTGTGTGTGTGTGTGTGTGTGTGTGTGTGTGTGTGTGTGTGCATTGGTAAAGCTGAGAGTGAGTGTGTCTGAGAGTGATAGAGTGTTTGTGTGTGTCGATGTGCATAAAATAAAGTGAATGTGTGTGTGTGCATGCGTGCGTGTCTGATTGTGCATGTGCTGTTTGATTTGGGTATTTCTGATGAAGTACTACTTCTGATGTGGAGAAGGCAGACATTGCAGCCAAATCTGTCCAACTGCTAAAGTAATGTCTGTCAGAGCAGCCGGACCTGCCCAGGAGCAGAGCCACACGTGGACCGGACCTGGCCCAAAGCCACGCTGCAATGGGGGAAATGACTCACAGGTTTAGAGTGGAACAAAATCAGAATGCTGAAATGAGTGAAAATGTTTTCTCACTCGGTGTACTTTGGGAGCTTGGGGCAAAACTGCAGGAGAAGCACAACAAAAATAAACCTAGAGAGTAAACAAACAGAGATAACAAACAAACATCAACTCAGGTCAGGGGTATCAACAAGGCCTCATAGACGAGAGATGGATAATGTAGTTCACTTCAGAACTACATGTGAAGTGTTTACTATCCAAGGAAAAAGTGCTTTTACTAATATTGTAAAATATACAATATAATATAATAGGTAACACTTTACTTGACAGTATCGACATAAGAGTGACATGACACTGTCATGAACATATGACACTGTCATGACACATGAACCCTAGCCCTAGCCCTAACCCAAACCCTAATCCTAACCTCTAATCCTAACCCTAACCCTAACCCTAATCCTAACCCTAACTTGTTATGACAAAAAACGAATGTCACAGACATGTTATGTCATAAACGTTTATGACTTGTTTATGACACATTCATGACATGTCATATCACTCTTATGTCAATACTGTCAAGTAAAGTGTAACCATATAAGTAAGGGATAATGGACGACACGGTGGTCTGTTCACAGAAGTTAATGCACGGTCGAGGTTGTAAAATGGCCCCGACGCGAAGCGGACTCGTAAGTGCATTAACTTCTGTGAACAGACCACCGTGGAGTCCATTATCCCACTTATTCCACTGTTGCCACTTGCGTTGTGTTCATTTCCTGTTACAATTTAAACGTTTTAATTGCTAAAACTTGTCTTGTTTGTAGAACTACTTTCTTCCAACACATATCAACTAATTTCTTAACTTGCAGGACAAACTGCCGTTATTAATTCTAAATGGATGGTTGCTACGGCCAAAGGCCAGTCGTTTGTTCTATCTCTTCCGTTGTCAAGCGGGCGTATCCCAAGATTCTGATGAACTTTAGCTTTGAAACATCGCTATTTTACTTAGCCTGCTGCCATCCATCTAGCTAAAAGCCACCTCCATCATATGCTACAATGTTGCCATGTTCTGAACGTCTGCATTTTACAGCTCAGATGCAACGTGACAGTTAATTTAAACTTCACAACGAGTTCAGCCAATTAATATACAAGTGTGATACGGCCCACAAAATGGATCTTCTTCATAGGTGTGCAAATAACATATGGTTAATGGTCGTTCTAAATTACGTAGGACAATGGGAAATTCAACCAAGCAGTGGAATAATATAGTATAATGTAATATAATATAGGTTGACATGTTGTTAGGTTATATAGGTTGTAATGTTTAATCAGTGAAACCACATGACTACAATAATTAAAAAATGCTAAATGAGAGTACTGCAATTAACTTTAAGGTAGCCTACAGTACATCTGTATACTAGAGTGCTCTTATGTAGTTTTGTGAGAGACAGCGTTTAAGAGCACAGTGACACTTGTCGATGCAGTTTGATGCTGGTTGTTTTGTCGTCGCTGTTTACTTGATGAAAGACAATAATAAATGGTGGTGGTGGGGGGTTGGGGGTGGACTGGTGGACTGGCCAGCCCTAAAGGGAAGGAATTATGGGTAGTTCTCGCTGCTTGATTAGACATAATTGCCATAAGTGTTTATGCAATCATCTCATGAGACTACTTATCTGTGCTGGTTACTGGTGATTTTGCTCAAATTGTCATAAAATATGGAAAGCAGCCATGAGAAAGGGATGAAGAAGGGCCCAAGTCCAAAAACAATCACCAAAATCTGAACTTCATTAGATAAGTGATTGGGGTTAAGTGACACATATAGATGGACTAGACACAACTGATTGCAAGTCTTGAACAGACAGGTAGAATGCACAGAGGCAACTTGAATGGGAAACAAATCTTTGAATGTAAAAAACAATGCTTCTTGTAATGCTGCTAAAAGACTAAAACACTGAGTTGACTGACTTGAACGTTGACTGTATCTGACAATGTTCGGGGTAAAACTAAGTGAATCTAAATTTGTGCAGGCACTTCAGGTTTGTTGCAGAATTAAATAGACTGGTTCTTCTTTGGCCCATAAAACACCTTTCCACCAAGTTTCATGAACATTTCACCGGTGACAGACAAACGGCACCAACTCTGCTGTTGCATAAAGGCATAAGTGCAAACAATAAAAAGTGCAAAGTAAAGCATCAGTCTCTATGAATAAATCCCAGTCAACATCAAATTTGCTTCAATAAAAATCTAGAGTTGTTCTTGACAACCAACTAAACTTCTCTCGGATCATGTTGCCTCAGTCGCCGGGCATGCCGCTTTGCAGCAAAAGCAATACAGTATATTAAATGCAGTACATTCTTATATGAGAATTAGACCACAACAGAATCAGAAAGTCCTCAGTGGAGGCAATAAACAGTTTTGTGTGTCATCAAAGGAACCAATCAGCCAGCAGAATGCACAGTGACTAGTTGTTTTTTTGTTTTTTTAAACTGTCCTAAAATTGTGGTGGCTGTTTACTAGTGATGCTTCAAAAAGGAAAAATGCAGTACATTCTTATATGAGAATTAGACCCAACAGAATGAAATAAACAAGGAATTGAGTCCATGATGAGAGTCCAGGTGACAAGCTGCAAATTGAGGGAGTAATCATTGGAGTGGTCATAGACATGCAGAGAGTGAGAACACAAAGACTAGATGATGTGCCTAAACCTGACAAAAGACCTTATTTGTTATATGTTAGGTCCTTTTTTTCGTGCCCTTGCTTGGGAGTTTGTAAACGAGCACATAAGTGTGTTTTGCTGTCTCAAGTGTATTTGTGACACTGGGAGCGTGTCACTACGGCCATTCACACAGCCCACTCTAAACAAGCACATTAGTGTGGTTGCAATGAGCTGTGAGCTACACGTCCTGGGGTGCGTTTCCCAACTCTCTTGGGTTACAGGTTAGCAACTATGGTATCTTGCTAACAGGTTAGCAACTATGGTTTTGGGAAACGCGCACCCCTGCCTAATTTTTACCCCTGTGTTGCCCCTTTGCCCCTGTGTCATTCCGACACCCTCCTTCCCCACTTCCAGATGCTGCCCTGTTCGCAGCGTGAGATGGGGCCATCTGAGAGTGTGGGGGCCCGGGACAAAGGGGCCACTCACTCTCCCCGCGCTGGAAGCCTGGACTGTGGACAGCTGGCTGTCCTCCCCACAGCATGTAAATATAACTCTGCTTGTCCTTCTCTTGGCTGGAGAAGACATGCACTCCGCTGCGATGATATCTCTCTGTCTCTGCTCACCGGTCCTTAGGCTTCTCAGTCGGAAAAAAGACGCCATTTTCAATAGGGGGTTTGGAGGTGGGGGTTGTCCCCGTGGAGGAAATCTAAGTGTTTGCCCTTGGAAACTGTAAAATGGGTTTTGTTCCGAGGCTTAGAACAGCTCCTCAAAAACCTGACATCCCTCTCCAAGGGTTCCCACACAGACCCTCTCCCAAAAAGGGCTTAGACGTGGAATCTAGGAAGCCGATAACTTTTGCTACTCGGAAAAAGAAACAAACATAAGAGCAAGCCCAAGCAAAAGCTTTAGGCTCCTGCTGGGGTCTGTGTTGTGGTCCTAATGTTTCAGTGCTCTGCCTGACCAGGCGTGGGGTTCCAGGCGAGAGAGGAACAGTCCGGTTGGGGGTTATTGAGGCTATAGGGGTTTTCGGGGTCCAGCGTGGGCTCAGTTCCAGGCCTGTTGTTTTCCTTTCCTCCCCCACCCCCAGGCCGACCCTGGTCACGGTGCCAAATGTCCAGGACCCTGAAGCAAGGCGCGCGTCTGAACCTCTGGTGCTGACATCCCAGTCACCCCTCCGCTAATCAGCCTTGCCCCAGGTCTGCTTGCTAATCAGACACAGATTTCTTTCTTTCTTTCTTTCTTTTTTTCTCTTTCCATTTCTTTGCCTCTCCACTTTTCCTGTCTTCACTTTCTTCTGTTGGATACAGCTGAGCACTGGCCAAGCAATAGTATTCAATATTTTCTTTTTTACCATGCCTTTGTTATTTCTCTGATGCGAGTGTTACAGCCATTGCAAAGAATCACCAATGTGTGTTTCTTGTTCTGTCACTTCTTTTATTTCATTTTTATTTCTTTGTTTTTCCTGCCAATGTTATGTTATTTGATGCCATTTGAACCTGCCTGACTGAGCCGGATCATTCCGACCAATTCACTGACTTGCCTGGAGCAAAGTAAAACTGCCGCAGCCATTTCTGTCTAACATAAATGTTTCTTTTCAGCCCTGTGAATGTTCTCCTGGGAGCAGCACCTCAGCTATATTCTGTCAGATAAAACACTGTTTTGATGAGATCGCTGATTTCAGCACTGCTTTTGCGCACATTGCTATGTATTATTTCTACATGAATGCATGATAAGCAATTGAGCTTTTACCACGGACTGGATTTCAATCCATTTGATTTGCATCATATGTGCATTCTTGGACATTAATGCTAAAAGCATGAGGATCAGTACATGCTTCCCTTAGCTGTGTTATTTGACTTCTAAATGGACACTCGCCTAATCAAGGGTGGATTTGGGTTTTGAACAGCTGTCCGACAAAAACATAAGGTTGCCAGGGCAACTTTTAATGGAAACACCTGATAAAATTGCAAACAAATGTGAATTATGAGATTTCTATCAACCGTATTCACATTGTGTGTGAATAGCCAGTTAATCCACACCTTTCATGATAACAGTTGTCAACACCAAACAGTGAAAAGTTTATTTAAGGGTTGGGGGTTAAGGGGTTATTTCTATCAAGTTCCAAGTATTCACATTGCAGGAGCTGGATGATCCTGAAGTCCTGGGGAAACACACACAATAACAGCAATTGAAACGAAGCCAGTACAGTCAAGGACTAGGCGGTTTCACAAATGATTATGTTTGGTCCGGGATCACAGGCAAAGAGTCAGAGGCACAAAACAGGCAGGTAGGTGCTGGTTGCAGACAATCTGACAAGTGTGGACTGAAAAGCAAGGCTTTATATACAGGGCATGATGATTTGCAGTGCAGCTGGTATTGAGGCCAGAGCAGGAACAGGTGGAGGTCATCAGACTTCTCCAAATGCACATTAAAACAGTGAATTGCCTTGTGATTTCCCTGTCAGGATTTCTTTCTCAAATGCACATTAAATGATTGGATGGAAACCCAGACAATATCAGTCATCCCATGACAGATGAGTGGACCAGAGATCTGTAACACTGAGCCACAAGCTTAGGATTTGCTCCTCCAGTTGGAACACATTGGCAGCTATGTGGTGTTATCATCAATAATCAACCATTTGATATAGTCTGGATATCCTGAGAGAGAGAGAGAGAGAGAGAGAGAGAGAGAGAGAGAGAGAGAGAGAGAGAGAGAGAGAGAGAGCAAAACATACCTACAAAATCCATCTGCAAATTGTCTGGATGCACGCCTGCTCTTATCATTCCCCAGGTCATTACCAGGGAACACATGAATATGCTGTTTCCCTTTTTTTACAATTTCCTCCGCTATTTATTTATTTATTTATTTATTGATTTATTGATTGATTGATTGGATTTATGGGAGCACAGTGATTGAGCAGTGTGCCTCTCCACGGTACTGGTTGCTTGGCACCCTCTCTCTGCTGCCTCTCTGCTGTCCCTGGCACAGCGTGCTACATGACAGCGCACAATGAGGCATTCCAACTGCCTATTTTGGGGTCTAAGTGTCTGTTAATTGGAGTGCAATTTGATTTTGTCTACTGTTGTGAATAGGTGTGTGTGTGCGCGTCTGCATGTGCATATGTGTGTAATAAGTGTCCCTTATGAGTAGACCACACACGCACACTCTTCATACCCATGACAGATGTGAAGTGTTTGTTGTTATTTACTGTTTAGGTATTAATTACAGTTGCAACTTGAGACGACTAACCTTCCCATCCACAACATGTGGTGCGACACACCACATCCACAACATGTGGTGTTTGAACAGGCTGTATTAGTGCTGATAGGATATGACTGATTGCAGTCATACTACACTGGGTTAGTGTATTCAACAAGGGCATTTCCATCCTCTCAGTAGTAGGACTCCCTCCTTTATTTGTTGAGACATGGTCTCTCTTTTCTATACTCTGTACCTTTGGATATTACATACATTCATAATTTCCCCTGTGTGCATCTCTGTGTGCTTACACACACATTATTAGGGTGTGTGTGTGTGTGTGTGTGTGTGTGTGTGTGTGTGTGTGTGTGTGCGTGTGTGTGTGTGCATGTGTGTGTGTGTGTGTTGAGGGGGATACATGAGTGGCTTATTCTTGGACATAAATCTGTATCCATGGAGACAAGGAGTTGATGAGGAGCAGGCTGCATGCTGTGTAGTGAGATTCCAGACCAGAGGTCAGTGAGGAGGGAGTGTGACGAGAGCAGAAGAGCAGAGAAGAAGGAGAGGAGGAGAAAGGAGGAGAGGAGCGAAGGAGAGAAACGGAGCGGAGGAGATGTGATTTACAGGCTGCAGGGCGACGGACAGCGTCCAAGAAAAACAAGGCCCAGCAGGAGCTCCCTCCAGGGGGGAGGTGAGGAGCCGGCCAGCCACCGACAGCGTCGGGGCTCTCGTCCAGGCCGCTCCGCTCCGCATTTGGGTTCACCTGAGTCGAAGAGGCGCCCTGGAGCTCTACAGATACTGTAGAGATACAAACACACTTTTTATTTGTCCTGAGAGTTTTATATCACAACCCACCCGTAAGGGTTTTTATGTGTGTGATGACCCACATGAATGCACAATGCTAATTTAATCAACAGGGCAAAACATGTAGCTAATTTGATCCCATGCAACATCATCACTCTTACATGTAAGGACATGAGAGAGTTCTCATGGCGTGACAGCTCTCACTGTGTGGTGTCCACAGCACGCTAGCTGTACATAGTGTAGCGTGCGCCACACATTCAGATTAGAGCCCTTCAGGTTACAGTTGCAAATCAGAGAGGGCAAATCAGAATGTCTTTGTGTCTGGTTTGAGATAGCCCCCACCACACACACACACACACACACACAGACACACCAAGACAACCAAAACACTGTATCATTTACTGGAGGAGGTCAAAGACCATGACTCACACACACACACACACACACACACACACACACATATACAGACTACTGCACACAAATACACAGACACACACACACTTTCTCAGAATTGCTGATATACTCTCTAGCACGTATCTCTGACACACACACACTCGACAGCCAGAGGTGCTGGTCCACATTGTCCTCTGACAGGCATGTGTGTGCTCTCCTCCCCCCTCTCTCTGTGTCCCCTCTCTCTCTCTCTCTCTCTCTCTCAATGGTATTCATTGTGTCTCTCACTTCTTTTCTCACTTACTCTCACTCTACTGTCTCACTTCTTTTCTCACACACACACACACACACACACACATAAATAAACTTACACTCTCACAGTCCTTGCTGTCACTTTCTCCCACCCCCCCTCGCTCTCCCTCCTCTCCTCCTCTCTTTGACAGATATATGTTATCTCTCCCCTCTGGTGTCTACGCCTCCCGCTCTCATCCTCACCCTCTGTCTTGCGCTGCTCCACAGAGCCCACCGGAGTCGGGAGTGAGAGGGGGAGACTGACAGAGCCGCCACTAGCTTCAAAAACAGCCTTATTAGCCTAATGACTTAATTAGATTGTAAAGAGGCCGTGGTGCTCAAGTCTTGCCTCACATTATCGGTGGCACGGGAGGGGCTCAAGGGTATAATTAGATGATCTTGTGATACATGCCTGTGTGTGTGTGTGTGTGTGTGTGTGTGAGAGAGAGAGAGAGCCTGTGTGTTCAGACCTAGGGGAAGATTGTACACACCCATGTGTCAACTGTGGAAGAAATAGAAATGCTTTGTGTTCTGTGTTTTGCTTGCATCTGGGCTTGCTCTCTCTCTCTCTCTTTCTCTCTCTCTCTACTCTGTGTGGTTGTGTGCATAGGTGTGTCTACGTGTGTATAAGAGTGTGTGTTTGTGTGCGCATGCACATGTGGATGCCTTTGAATGTCTGTGGGCGTGTGTGTGTCTGGATGTATGTGCGTGTGCTTGTATATGTGATAGAAAGAAGGTGTGCTCATGGCAATGACTGCTGTAAGACTGAGAAGGTTGACAGGGAAGTTTGGGTGGCCACTCCCTTTCTTGTACCCTCGGAGAGAGAGATTTGTTTTAAAGGCCATTTAAACTCTAAACACCTCCTTTCCTATAAAACAGCGGTCAACCAGATTAGCCTCCTTTTACTGCTCTCACCCACAGGGGAGAACACAGCCCAGGTCACTCAGGCTCGTGTGTGTGTGTGTGTGTGTGTGTGTGTGTGTGTGTGTGTGTGTGTGTGTGTGTGTGTGTGTGTGTGTGTGTGTGTGTGTGTGTGAGAGTGAGTGTGTGTGTGTTACTACCCTCAGTGTTCTCTCTGTGGATGAGCACAGTGCATATTAAAACAACATTAACAATGGCTATTTACCAAGCCTTGGGTTTCCCACTAGCATCATCTCTCACCCCAGTATGTTGAAAACTAACATAAAGGGCCATTACACTGCATGATACAGTTAGGCTACACAGTGCAATACCAGGCATTCCAGCCAAACATCAGAGACACCATTCTCTCTATCAGTCAGTATATCATCAAAACTAACTACCTAGTGTTGCTCTAAAGAGAGAGAGAGAGAGTTGTAAGGAGGGCTGTTCAGCCCTTTCACACCCAACCAGCGCTACCTGTGGTGCTCACCTTTTTAGAGCTTTTTTGATGAAACTGTTACATCATCAATGTTTTGAGTTCAATGTTTGTAGTTGAGATATAATAATGTGCCTATGCAGTTTTGAGGTGTGTGTATATGTGTGTGTGTGTGTGTGTGAGAGAGAGTGGGCCCTCGGCCATTTCCTCTGCAGACCACTGGTGCGTTCCCCCATCTCCAGACCCTTCTCATTTGGGAGCCCAGAAACCCATTCCGCCTGCCACCGCCTGGCTTTGTTTTCATAGCAAGAGCCGCTTGGGCTTCACTTCCTGTTTGAGTCTGAATTACTTTTGCTCCCCTTGGCTGTGACTGGACCCCCATCTCAGTGGGAGGTGGAGGCTGGTATTCTTCATTCAAGCTGTGGGCTTTTCATTGACTGCAGTGGAAAGTGGGGGATATACACAGGTATACACATAACACGCCCACATGGGTTTCCATCAGAACTGTACATTCTCCACACCACCGTGAACATGTAATGAATACCATATTGAATGTTGCTTTGAGAACTGTGTAAATCATGAAAAAGTTTGATTCAAAAAAGGTTTGTTGACAAATCATTTATTGGAGATGTAGTCAGTTATTTAGATGGGATGTTTATTTTATGTATTTTTATCTTTCTTGCTCTGTCCTGTCCTCTGTATATACTTTCCCTTTGTCTGGCAGTCCATAAGGGAAGTTAATTACAACTATGTTGCTATGAGACACACACACACACACACACACAGATCCACCCATTTGTCTATTCACACATGGCCAGGTGCACACAACCATGCATCCATGTTGCCATGCGAATAAACACACCATCTCACACCCTCCCATGTGCTTCTGTACGTCTTCTCTCTCTCTCTCTCTCTCTCTCTCTTCCTTTTACTTGAAAAGAAGACTTTCACACTGAAATGTTAAACTATAGATGGGTACTTAGTCACATGGTTACATCATGATTAGACATATGTCTGTTCTTGTAAAAGTGGTTTGAGCTGGGTTCCTCTCTGAAAGAGGTCAACTAAGAAATGCATGGTATTGGATTGGTCGGGTCACCTAAACATTGTTTGTGGGATAGACTGGACATTTAGCCTATAAAAAGTCTAGCAAAACAAGAACTCATCGAGTTCTTTATAATCTTGACTTTGCTTTTGGATCTTGTGCAGTATGCTTGTCAGAGAATTCTGAACAGTTGTTGCAGCAGTTTTTTCCAGGCAATAACAGGATCGCTCGCTTCCTAATATTTTGATTATATGATTGCGACAAGTTGGCTGCTAATGATTTAAAACCTCTCCAGATGAAAATGAGTTGCTTCATACCAGTGGGAAGTGGTCTGTTTCATTGGCCTGGCAGCATTGCTCAAATTGTTGCCTTGTGTATCATCACCAAGTGTTACCTCAGGGAAGCTTCTAAAAACAAGCAGAAGAATGAAATAATAAACCTTGAGGAGAGAAGAGAGACAACTCCAGTGGATACTTTACGTCTTCGCCTGCATGCTGACACATTTAGATAGATATTGACCTTGAAGGATTCAGTGAAATCATTTTTGCAATCCTATTTTTGTCATCCTGATAACTCAATATCTGTTTCTGCCCCCTGCCATTCGCTGCTTTTCAACACTGGCCACATATTCCAGATGGATTATTTAGATATGTGAGAGGACAAAACAAAATGAGCAAAGCAAAGCTGTGTGTGTGTGTGTGTGTGTGTGTGTGTGTGTGTGTGTGTGTGTTTGTGTGTGTGTCAGAGAGAGAATGTGTGTGTGGGGCAAAAGTTTCAGCGAAAGAGAGAGAGAGAGAAGTAGAGAAAGAGAGCGGGATATTTGAAAGGCAAATGAGAGAGGAAAGCAAAAGAAATCTCTAGAGGACAAAACAAGTGATGGCTTCTTGGAACGCGCTCCAGTCTTTGTCTGAAGCCTCTCACTCCTCGCGTGTACCAATAACATGGGGAAAACAAAACCATCTCTAAAGTGTCATAACTGGATTTGCCTGCAGACCATAGTGGGGGGGGGGGGGGGGGGTGGGGGTTAGTGGCAAGCTCCCAAAAGTTTCCCATAAACAGGCTCTTATGAAAACCATACGGCATACTCCTGAGAAAGAAGCACAAAAACCTCTCCCAACCCCCAAGACTCCCACTCTCTCTCTCTCTCTCTCTCTCTCTCTCTCTCTCTCCCCCTTCACTCTTCCTCTCTTTCTGTTTCTTTTTTCTCCCCCTCTCCCATATGTACATATGCATTCACCCCCCCTCCCCTTCTAAAAACATACATTTTTTCCCTCTTCTTCCCTCCTCTTTGCCCTCCCACCCTCTCTCTCTCTCTCTCTCTCTCTCTCCTCCCTCCTCCCTCCCTCCCTCCCTTACACTCCCATTCTCTCTCTCCGTAGCAGGGGACAAGCTGCAGGCACTGGGAGCCGGACCAGACCTCCGTCAGTCGGGATAGAGAGAGGACTCTCACACAGAGAGAGTTAAAGAAAGAAAGCAAGAAAGAAAGAAAAAGAAAGAAAGAACGAAAGAAAGAAAGAACGAACGAAAGAAAGAAAGAGATAGATGAAAAGAAATAATAGAGATGTGACAAACTTACAGGCAAAGTTTTGGGAAAGACAGTTGTTCAGATGAAGGAAAGGTAATGGTAAAAAGCTAAAACTTCACTAGAACTTCACACTGCAGGACACAATTTGGCAACACAGAAGTAAGCAGCAAAGTAAGTAGGACAAAAGCTTTTTGAAGAAAAGAAGAACGGAGAGAGAAAAGAAAAGAAAGACAAGCAGCAGAAGTGAAGGAAGAGTGCGTGTGTGAGAGAGAGTGAGAGGGACGACAGGATGAGCTGGACAGCTGAGTGGCCGCAGCGAGGCGGCGGACTGCCTCTGCTCTGGCTGCTGGGTGTGTCGCTGCTGTCGCTGCTGACCGTGGTCAGCGGCCAGGAGCTGCGGGAGGGCGATGCCGTGTGCACGGAGGACAGGAGCTGCTTCGTGCTCTACTTCCAGCGCAAGACCTTCCTGTACGCCTGGCGCAGCTGCAAGGAGCGTGGCGGAGACCTGGCCACGCTCAAGGAGCCCGGCGATGCGGCCGCTGTGGAGCGCCTCTTCGCCGGTGCTGACCTACGCAGAGGCGCCGGCCAGCAGCAGAGCGGCAAGTTGGTGCGGGCGTGGATCGGGCTCCAGCGGCAGCCGCGCCAATGCTCGGCCAACCGGCCGCTCCGCGGCTTCAGCTGGGTGACGGGCGACCAGGAGACCCGCTTCACCAACTGGCAGGCGGAGGACTCGGCCAGCGCCTGCACCTCGCCCCGCTGTGTCGTCGTGGGCTATGCCGAGCCCTCGAACCCAGACAACCTCAAGTGGTCAGACGGCCCCTGCTCGATCACCGTGGACGCGTACCTGTGCAAGTACAACTACAAGGGAATGTGTCCGAGCATACCGGGCGAAGGGGGGGGAAACACCTTTTACAGCACACCTTTTGACCTGTTGACCACGGACCTGAGCTACCTGCCGTTTGGATCGGTGGCTACTCTGCCTTGTCCCGTGGATACAGTCGGGGATCAGACGATCCTGTGCACAGATATGAGCGACGGGTCAGTGAACTGGTCGCGGGAGGCTCCCTACTGCTCGCCCAAGCAGAGCTGGTGTGATCAGGACAACGGCGGCTGCCACCAGCTGTGCATCGACAAGGAGGACATGCATGTGTGCATGTGCATCGAGGGCTACGCGCTGGCCGAAGACGGCATGAGCTGCCTGCCAGACGACCCGTGCCACGACGCGCCGTGCGAGTCCGAGTGCGTGCCGGTGCCCGACGGCGGCGGCTTCCGCTGCGACTGCCCCGAGGGCTCGTGCTGGAGCCGGACGAGCGCAGCTGCCGCGACCTGGACGAGTGCCAGCAGATGCCGTGCGGCGTACCCGGCGTCGAACCGCCCGGGCTCCCTACGAGTGCCGCTGCCTGGGCGGGCTACTACGGTCGGGCGGCCGAAGTCGGCACGGCGATGGACGAGTCGCGACGGCGGCGGCGACGGCGACGGTGACGGGCCGTGCGAGCACGCCTGCGAGAACACGCTGGGCTCGTACGTGTGCCACTGCCACCTGGGCTTCGCGCCCACGCCCGAGGACCCAAGCCACTGCCGGGACATCGACGAGTGCCAGATCGAGCAAACCTGCGAGCAGATGTGCATCAACTATGACGGCGGCTTCGAGTGCTACTGCCAAGAAGGCTACGAGCTGCAGGATGACCACTACTCCTGCCGGCCGGTCACCGACGGCCCCCACGGGGACACCACCGCTGCCACCCCTGCTGCCCCCTACCCCTGGGCTCCCGTCCTCAACGACTCCATGTGGACCCTCCCCTGGGAGCCGCGCCCGGACCAGGCTTACGACCCGGACCCCACGGACTACCAGGACAACACCCACTGGACGGTGGATCACGGAGCAGAGTGGCCCCCGCAGAGACCGCTGGTGCCGTCACCACTGCCAGAGGAGCCGTACTACCATCCAGAGTCCCACACAGAGAGCCTGGGCGACTACGACTCCTTTGAGAGCCCGGAGCCGAGCACTCAGTTCCCTCCACTGGTGGTGGAGGTGCTGGACCCCACCCCAGTTCCAGATCTGGAACCGCCAACCCCCTCTCCAACTGCCCGCGATGACACCACGCCGGACTGGTATGACGAGGGAGAGGATGACCACTACGGACTCACAACAACCACCGGCGCTCCCACAACCACCATCATCGAGGGGGCATGGAACTGGCACTGGACCCCCGAGGAAGAGGAGATTGCACTTGGAATCAGACCACTCAAACCCTCACCCACACCCACACCCACTGAAGGGGCAGTTCCAGAGGACACCACCCCTACGTCCTCCTCTCGGGCTCAGGAGTGGACGTGCAGGGCTTGCCGTCTGAGGGCCAGCCTGGGGAGGAGAGCTCGTCAGCGGGGGAGGGGGAGGAGGAGGAGGAGGAGGAGGAGGGGGGCAGCAGCTGGCTCCTGGTGGGGCTCCTGGTCCCGTTCTGCATCTTCCTGCTCGTCATGGTGGTCCTGGGAGCCATCTACTGCAACCGCGTCAGCGCCTCCTCCAAGCCGCAGAACAAGAACTCCTCGGACTGCTACCACTGGATCTCGGGCGCTGCCGACAAAGCCGGAACGGAGCATTCTGGAAGCGCCACCAAGTCCCACGTGTGACACAGCTGTGGAAGACAAATAATGATGTATATAACATGTCATATGAAGAGGACAGGGGAAAGTGACACAGTCAAAGTGGACAGAGACTTTGAGCTTTGAACTTGATGTCCCTTCTTCTCCTGTTTTGTGAGACAACGTTTTCTTTTTCTCTTTCTTGTATCAGGATATTTATTAGGAATATCTGTTGGAAGGAGAAGGCGCCAAGGGGGACTAGCTGAAGGGGACTAATGTCATTCTTCTTAATGGTGCTGTGAAAAACAATAGACACTGTTCTCCCAAAACACACTGACCTCACATAGTGAGAGAGATAGAGAGCATAAGAATGAGAGAGAAAGAGAGAGAGAGATTGCTCCACAATTGCACCATAAGTCAAACTCTAGTGTGCTTGACAAAATGGAACCAATTACCCTGGCTTGAGAACATAAGGTCATATTTATTGTTGTTGTGGGGAGATGTTTTTATATGCAAGTAACATTAAATTGGAAGAACCTTAAGGGAAATGTGAATGCAAACATTATTTCTCACAGCAAAGACCAAAGCAACTTCTGTCAGTTCAAAGTGTGTTTTCCTTCTAAGTACTTACAGTATCTGCTTTAGGAGAATGAACCAGACAAATTGGCTTTTCCCCAAATCGCTGTTAAAGTATATAAAAAGTGTCTTGCTTGTGACTGAACTTTTGAAGGACAGGCGTCTTTTTAAGTGGCCTTGAATTGACAAGCGGTGAATGTGATGAGTCAAAGCTGATAAGTCAGACCGATCTATCACACCATACTGACAACTGACCCAGACGAGTGCTCCCTGGATGTGTTGCGTCGTCTTCACTGCTCAAGTGAGGGTTTTTTCGTGCTCACAGTGACTTTTCTCTTACTTTTGATACCAAAACAGAACAAAACCAAACCAAACAAACAAAAAAATGCAACATTTAAACACATAAACTTTTTTTTGTGATAAAGTAAATGTTCTCCTGGGACTCTGATGCCTGGCGGTGGCATTTTCACCATGTCTTCTTTCTGCTCAGGTCTGGTATGCTACTCAGTTGACAGTAATGTGTGCTCCTGTTGGCAGAATAAACAATGAGACACTAGAGACCATGGGCCAGTCATATTAGTGGGGTCATGACCTTAACAATAAACACTTCTTAGGTCACATTCTTCCTCTTCTCCTCCATTCTCTTCTTCATCTTCCGTCCTTCTCGTGTTCCCAGGACTTCTGCTCCTGCTCAATGAGCTCATCGCTAGCGGTCCTTAGGGGTCATTCCTCCTTTTTACTCCCCCCCCCCTCCACCGCCCCTGGCCTTGAAGGGGTATGATGGTTAACATGCACGAGTGCAACTAATTGGTGTATTTATAAATATTGTTTCATTGCTATTCAGGTTTTGAAGGCCGATGCCAAAATAGATTTATTAAATCACTAATCCACAAGTAAGAGTGTTTAAAAGACAGATTCAGTTCCAACATGACCATCTATGACAGTTTATTACAGAGTTTAGAGGATTACATTTCTATTGGATTTTTGATTACAGACATTTTGTTTTGCACGTTATTTTTAACACTTGCAACAACACACTTGGTAGTGCTCAAAAGAAACACCTGCAACTACTGAATGTGTTGAAATCAATCCACTGGCTTATATGCAAATGTCTTTCAACATCTCTGACTTCCTTCAAGATTGCTATCAGATCATAAGATCCAAATGGCCTACATGTGAGCTCCCTCTCAGGAACAGACCCTGCTGAGGGACACTGCGGCAGTGACGTCAGGCAGGTTTAGGGCCAGAGAGATGGCTGGAGATGTGTACAATTTGACTGATACAAACATGGCCTCATTTCTACATGCTGGTTTAGCCTCTGAACACATTCTCTCTCTCTCTCTGTTCTGTTTTTTTCATTCTCTGTCTCTCTCTCTCTTTTTTTAATCAACACCGGAATTGGAATAGCATATTAACTAGAGAAGATATCTTAGAATAGAACAGAGTCTTTCTGTTTGTATTTCCACATTTGTACTGTACATCTGCACCAAACAGACCACATCCACAAGACACCGTAGGCAAGAAGGACAGTTTTCTTTTCTCAGGAGGTCTCTGCAGGGTTTGGCATATACTTGCAAAAGATGTCCTATCAATACCAGCAATAAAATGAGGAAGGTTAGAGCCAGTTTAACTTCACAGAATAAGTGAAAAAGAAATATTAAATAGAATAGAACAGTTATTAAGTCTTGCAAGAAGTAAGATATAAGAAAATATAATTATATTATTATAATGATATAGTTGAGTGGCTTTGTAAACAGTTTTTAAGAGTGTTGTGGATAGAAGCTGTCTCTGAATTGGGTGGTACAGGTCTGAAAGCTATTGTACCATCTGCCGGATGCCAGGAGGGTGAAGCGTCTGTGACTGGGATGAACAAACAAACAGCTTTACAAATTGCCAGCAGCACTTCAGCCGTCACTATTTAAAGTGATTCTCCATGCCTGAGCTACTGTGGGAGAGTTGCATTGTGCTTTAAAATTACAGTTGGATGAACAGGACTCCTATCTGGCTGACAGATCAAATTGTTCAACCCACACAGAAAAATGAGGAGGCATTCTAACCTCAACTTCCCATCACCCAGCCTTGTGAGAAACTGTTTGTTTTATTCTGTCCCGTGCTGTCACTGGCCCATTCAGGAAAAGCATGACGAGCTCAAAGAGATCATTCTCTCATGGAAGTCATTTGGTAACAGTGTCATTTCTATTACACCTCTGTGTTACAATGTATGAGTGCATACCTCAGCCATCTTCAGTATTAGCTGGTGGTCAACAGCTTGTTTTGGGTTGGCAGTTTAGCCATCAGCTAGGAGTATGCCAATTAGCAGGGTATTTATGGTAATGCTGGTGTGATGACTGGTCAGAGTTTAACATTTTTCTCACCAAACTGACAATGTTATCAGTTGGTATGTTCTCTGTTTGCATTGAATAATTGGAAAAAATGGCATCATACCCTTTTGCAAATTGAATTAATCAAATAGATTCACTATTCAATCAATTAGATTCACAAAATGCACAGATAAAATAATGCCAAAGTTTCAAAGCACTGCCAAAGCACTTTTATCAGAGTAACCGCTATCATAATGAAATGTGTAAAAAGATAACCATTTTTAATATAATAATCCTGCTCACATAACAGCACTGACAATGCATAAGATTAAATTGTTTTTCAATGGTAACATCAACAAGAGATATTTGATTCCAGTGCATGGTAGACTTCTTTATAAAGAGACTTTTGTTCCAGTCTGATTTCCCCTCTTGTTAAGCTGACATCTATTGACTTTTTTTTTATCTTGAGCTACATTTGAAGACTGCAGAAAGATGTCAATTTGAGGGCCGACACCACAGGAGAGAATACTGAAAGGGTGAAGTGCTATTTTTGAGAAGCTTTGACTGATAGGAATGATGGGTGATAGACACTCGAAACTGAATGGAACTTTTAAAAATAAAATTGATAGTTACATTGTATGAAATGATCTTGGGATGAATTCCTTTGCACAAATGTTTGATGTTTATTTCTACAGTATGAATTCAGTATGAAATTGATTTCCTGAATAAGTCCATCCAAGTTGTAAAGTTTTGTGTGGAGGAATGTCCTTTGTCCTTCCACATCGCTTTGGTTGGAGTGCTCTGCCTTCCTGGATGGGTTGTTTTTTATTCACTGCCTTTGGTCTGTCAGAGTGTTTCTCTCTATTGATAAATGCTCACAGCTCTGGAGAGAAAGAGGAAAAGGAAGTGAAAGAGTGCTAGAGAGAGGGAGAGGGAGAGAGAGAGAGAGGGATTGCACACGTTTTCCTCATTAGAAATTCCACCGTCTCAAATTCAAGATCAGAAATGCATTGAGCAGAACTTAATGAGTGCAGTTTGTCCAAAATATGGTGTGTGTGCGTGCGTAGTTGAGTTTGTACACATGTATGTATCTGAGTGTCGATACAGATCCGTGTGTCTGTGTGTGATATATATATATATATATATATATATATATATATATATGCATCTGGGTGAGAGTGTGTGCATACTGGTTTCTGTCTGTGCTTGTGTTGGAGAAAAGTCGGAGTGGAGCACACAGACGTACGCACACACAGAGACACACACGTACATACATCTGTGGGGGATACACGTCCACACCACCCGTCCTCCTCACTACCCATTAGAGCATCGAGCACCTCCAGGCACGACCCACCTATCTGTCTGTAGACCCGCCGAGGAAGAGCACTGCCTTTTAGAGAGAGCTGAGAAACACTTATGGGATGCCTGGCCCTGGAGCTTAAACAAACTTAAACAATCAGACAGAGAGAGAGAGAGAGAGAGAGAGAGATGGGTGCCTGGTTAGTCTTCTGCTCCTTTCATCTCTCTTTCCTTGCAGTGGGAACTGATAGGGGCTCATTTAAAAGCAGAGGTTGGGGCGGTGGTGGTGGTGGTGGTGGGCGCTTGACTTCACCCTGCGTCTCCATTTCCTGTTCCGAAAGCAGAGGCTTAGGCCAGGATGAGCCCACTGCGTGCTGGAGTGGACTTCGTCAGACTCACGCAGACGTGACCAGGCTGCATCTCCATCGAAAGAAAAAAAAGAAGGAAAAAACATCCCATCCCTTCTCTCTGCTTCCTCCCTCCCTCCCTCCCTCCCTCCCTTCCTCCCTCTCTCCCTCCATCCCTCCCTCTTGACATCCTCTCTCTATGAAGTAGCACCTCTCCTGTACCTTCTGTTTTCTCTCTCATCTCATGCAGATATCAAACACACGCTCATTTCCAAACCATCTCAGACTGACTGCATGTTTTGGTTGCCTCTGCAAGAAACAAAAATGGTCTGCAAATTATAGTGTGTGCATCCTCTTTTGTATGTGTTCTGGAAAGTCATATGAAAGTTCATTTTTATAATGATGGTGCATAACCTTCATTCATACTTTGTTGCAGTTATGCAACGGAGGTGTATAATATACTTGATTTATTATTCCCACATAATGATGTTAGATGATCACAGGCCCGGATCTAGGCTGATCAGATTGGGGGGGCAAATAGAAATTTGGGGTGGGCACAATGAATACAGCCCCCTGGCCTGTTATGAAATCATGTATTGGACAATTTAAACACACCTTTTTAAAACCTGAAGCCCAAAGTTGGAGACATGCATTTAGACATTGCTGCAAATGTAAAACCGGATTACTCTGGAATGGCTAACTGTACAGGGGAATGCTTTACACCTTTTTATTCGGTAAGGTCTGCTGTTTCTTCTAATATATAGTTTGTCATGTGTTCGGGAAAAATTCGTGAAGTATTCCACCGAGATGAATAGGTAGGGAGATGGGCGCAGAATGTAACATGATAAATTAAAGTTACTTTTCTCGCGAACCGTTTACCACAACTTGCGGCCAACATCGTTTAAAAGCTGAGAAAAAGCTCTTTCGTGTGATGTGATACATGTAATATCTTTGTGAAGAGTAGGCTATCGGAGTATAGCCTATTTCAGCAAAGAATGGGTGAATTTGGATGCACTTTCTTGCCGTGCCTGTCACATTCTCCACTGCATAAAAGACATAGGCTAAATTAATTTGCGTTGTAAATGCTAAGCTTAATCAGGCCATAGGCTAAATAAAAATCGCTAGTCGGATGCAAAGCAGAAGATAGAAAGAAATGGGCAACAAGGCCACAGTGGCCTGTGAACCTCCCGATTTTCAAAGGGACATCACGGCCAACGCATAAAGCAACGATGTCGCCGCCGTAAAATTCCCACCCTGCTCATAACACAGTTAAGGAATGACCAATGTTGACAAACTAACTGGCTAGATCACCTTAGAAAGCTAACATGCACATTAGCTATAAACAAACCTTATTCAAACGAGAATAATACAAAAAATGTCTTTTTTTTAAACCAGCAACAAGAATCTATATTACATCTAGTAGCCTATAACCTTTATGGAAAAATAGCTAAGCCCTCTACTGAAGTATGAAACAGCAAGTGATGCACTCAGTGTGGAATGGTAGGGGAACGCGTCTGCTGCTCCGGTAGCGTGTTTATACTATCCAACCAGCAAATCAGCACCCTCGAAATTCAGACGGGACGAATTAGAAAAGTGTGATTGGCAGATTCAATAGCTGTCAATTAAAATTGACCAATTAGGTGGGGCAGAAGAAATATTTGGAGGGGCATTGCCCCTCCCAGCCCTATTCTAGATCCGGCCATGGATGATCATATCAAAGAGCTCTGTGTACCAAAACAACCCTGAGGAGGACAGCTGTCATTCATACCTTTTCATCAGGGTGTTTTCTGACTGATACTGATTCTCCACCACTCACACACACACACACACACTGTATGGGGAGAAATCAGCACAAACAACATATGACTGGTGGATAAAATAACAATTTTTTAGGCATTAAGCCTTAAACGGCAAATATAATCAATAAACCAGTTGAATGTAAAAACCAAACTCAGAAAGTGAACATAGCCTACTGTAACAAAGGAACAAAAGGAAGCTTAACCGTAAACAAGTTAGAATTCAAATACACAAAATTAAAACAATGTATGAAATCAGAAAAATCACAGACCTCAAAGAAAGGATAGAAAGAGAGAGGGAATGATAGGGAGAGAGAGAGAAAGACAGAGCACTGGAAACAAAGAGAGAGAGAGAGAGAGAAAGCAGAGAGTTCAGCCTGAGCATCCCCCAACAGCCATCGTAGAAGAGAAGAGACCTCATTTCACCAAGCCCTCTGCTTTATCCTAAAGATTATTTGAATATGCAAGGCCTTCCCAACTGGCCTGCAGGACATTGGTCACTTGGTGTGAAAACATAGTTGTGAGGTTCACATACAGACTACAGTGTATTTCTTAATCCATAACTATGCACAGATACATTCGATTGTAATGAAACCATGATCAGACTGTTGCCCACATCACAAGTATTGATTTAAGACCAAACATGAATGTATTATTCACAATATATATTTACATAGATTTCAGAAATGACCATCAGAGCAGTTACTTTTGTTGGATTGAGCTTTGCTGTGTGCTAATTCGTTGAGCTTGGCCCCCTGTGTAGTGAAAGAGAGCAAAACACAAAAGAATAGGTGGGATGGATGATTGTCACAGGAGTTTGTTTAGTGCAGTGATAGCTGAGGGTACAAAACTTTTCTTAAAGTGTGTTTTTTTCCAGTCCAGGGCTCTGTATTTGTGACCAGATGGGAGTAGGGTGAAGAACCGGTTCAGGGGATGGTCAGGGCTGCTTACTATGGTGCGTGCAAGGCGTGTGGTGGCTGTGTCATTTGCATCAGTGAGGCTGGGGGTGGGAAGCTGTATTATCTTGGATGCTAAGTGTGAGATTTTAATGAGTTTGTTCTTGCTGGTGACATTTAGTATGGTGAAGAAACAGGGGGAGCAGTAGAGTAGAAGGGGTTGGATGATGCTTTTGTAGAGTAGCAGAAGGAGATGGGGGGCAACATACAGTGATCTTAGTTTGCGTATGGCATACAGTCTCTGTTTCTGTGTGATGGTGACATGTTCATTGAAGTTAAGCTTATTGTCAATGGTGAGACCAAGATATTTGAAAGTGCTGACCTGTGCAACTGGTTGGCCATGGATGTTGATGTGAGTGAGTCCAAGTGTCTCAGGTTACAGAAACATCATACATTAACTTTACTGTTCCACAATCGACAATACTGTATTTCTCACATGCATACTTTAAAAATGATATCAAACACGAGCAGATTATACTTTCTCCTTTGACACATACAGTATCGAGTTCAAATATTTTCCTGTGGTCCAAGACAGGCCAGGGATTGAGTTAAGCTGAGAGCAGGGTGGTGAGAACAAAGACCAAATGGCAACACTGTATGCATGAATGAGCAGGGAATCATGGCCATAGCCAGCTAGGACAATAGTGATCAAACATACCCACACAGATGTAAATTGACTGCAAAAGGCATTCGGTCATGAAAATGTATTTTCTGTTTCAGGAATGTAAAAGGCTAGCCTTACACACACAAACAGAGAGAGAAAGAAAGAGAGAGAGAGGGAGAGAAAGAGAGAGACAGACAGACACACAGGTATACCCAAAGGCCTCCTCCTGTGATGTCTGTGTTATGTGTTACCTAAAGGAAACTTCACTTGAGAACTGTCTGGAGTGTCTTGAGAACGTCCAGCTCTAGCATTGCCAGAAGGTGCTGTTTAGAAGTTACCTCACCGACCAGCCAGCTAGAGGTCAGTCCTGAGTGAGTGACCATCCAGTGCCTGGCCGTTGCACCTGGGACCCTGTGACCCCTCCCGCGTCACAACCACAGCCTGCAGTGAGAAGAGGGGGAGGTGGGCTCGCTAGTGAGAGCATCCCAGCCCATGGCTGCTGTCCTCGCTGTCATCATCTCCTGTCAGGGGAACAGTGGAACATTGGGAACATCGGAACGCTTCAGGGTCGCAGCATGGTTCCTGTGAGGTGAGCGACCAGGGACGGAAACGGGGCGGGAGGGGGTGGGGGGGGGGGTTGGTATTGGGAACAGTGTCAATGCTGACCAGCTGGGTAAGTACATGACAAAGTAGAATAGCAAGGGATCTGATTACGGAGTGGGGGATGAGGAGGAGAAGGGGAAGGGGTGGGGGGAAGCTATTCTTCCAACATTCTCTTTTTCCTGTCAGCTTAATTAGAACAGCATGGCCGGAGGAGTCTGTGCGACTGTGGAGAAATCACTTTCCCCTGCGCTCCTCGCAATTTCTCCTTCAGTGTGGGCTATGTGTCAAATCAGCCTTTTATACATTGAGTGCATATGTGATCAATTCTATGCATAACATACTGGGGTGGACTATGGTATGAAAATGGACCTTCCTTTGGGATGTCATTCTGTCTCTCTCTCTCTCTCTCTCTCTCTGTGTATGTCTCTGTGTGTGTGTGTGTGTGTGTGAGAGAGAGAAGGTGAGAGAGTATGTGGTATGTGTATGTCTCTAGTCAGGGGAAACAGAGACGGATTTATTCCCATACATTACCATGTGAGTGAGAACTGACGGCAGGAACTGCTGGAAGAGAGTGACCACTCTGTTTTCCTTAGCACTGCCCCGTGACTGTCCGTCAATTCAGGCTTCATGTGTCTTCATATGTCTCTCTCTCTCTCTCACTCACTCACACACACACACACACACACACACACACACACACACACTCACTCACACACACACACACACACACACACACACACACACACACACACACACACACACACACAATCACTTTCCAGGGGTTCCACCCTGCCGCCACTCTGACAGACTCATTGCAAACGTTTTGCTTGTGCTGTCCATCATCCCCTCTCTCTCTTTCTCTCTCTCTCTCTCCTCCTAAAAAAGCTAGACTCTCAGCGAGACATTCCGTGAGACACTCCGCGAGGCGCTGTGAGACGCTGGGCCTCATCTGCCCACAGCCCAGCCGCCCCACGGCCAGCTCCCAGCGTAGCGCTATACGTGCGCATTTCCAGTGCATAATGCAAGCAGTGTGATCCGGCCGCGTGTACGTACAGGACTCCTATACAACACAAGCCCTGTGAGGCTCTAATGTATGCCAGACACGCCAGGCATACCTCAGGGACATCACTAAGCATGCTCTGGAGCTGTTGCTTGGCAAAGGCAAAGGCGTCGTTGTCAAGGCATCTAGTTTTGTCATGTGTGTTGCCTTTGTTTCCCCCCCCCCCTTTTTGCAAGCTTCCTGGATTCGCTGAGTTGATTTGTGTTGAAGTTGACTTTGATCTTCCTTCAGCTCTCGTGCGTGTCTGCTTTTACTGTAATGGATGAAAAGGAGGGGGTGAGGGGGGGTGTGCTGTTTTATCTCATCATCGATGTAGCTACAGTCTTTCAAACGTCCCACACACACACTCTCTCACACACACACACACACACACACACACACACACACACACACGCACACACACACAGCATTGGGAATTGGAAATGGGGAGTTCTTACTGTGTCACAGATCAGGTCTGTGATTTTTATTTTCTTACTGATGTAGTGGCTTTCCTCCAACAGTATAAACAGACATGCTCTCTCTCTCTCTCTCTCTCTCTCTCTCTCTCACACACACACACACACACACACGCTCTAAGTATGGCATATTGCCACTTTACAACATCTCCTTCCTCATCTTTGAAGTAATAGCCGGTGTTTGTAGATAGAGAGCAAAATGATAACAATTTTCACCTCGGCATGTTATGTCAATGAGCCGTGTCTAAGACATCACGTATGATGGCCAGCTCATCTGTTTGCACAAGCTCTCACAGCACATGTGCACACACAGCGCTTTTTCCCAGGCCGGACTCCCAGGCTTTGATCTGCCTGGACCGGACAGACACACACGTATACACACGTATACACACACACACACACACAAAACACACACACACACATACACACAGGCAGTAAGACAGGCAGACAGACACACACACACACACACACACACACACACACACACACACACACACACACACACACAGGCACTAAGCACACACACACAGACCACTCTCCATCTATCTGTGGAAGTTGGAGAGCCGAGTGGTCCACCTGGAATAGAAGTGGTGTGACCTGTCTCCTGGTCTCCTGGCCATGTCCTCTCTATCCCCTCCGTCTGTATGGACCCTGTCTGTGATGGAGATGCACTTTCATGTCCTGGGAACCATGGCTGACATAAAGATAATGAATGCAGGCTTGAAGAGAGGAAATAACCAAATGGCCAAACACAGAGGGCTGATGGAAAAGGGTTTCTTCCCCTCTCTCTCTCTCTCTCTCTCTCTCGCTCTACTATGTCATTTCAAAGGCCTGTGTGATTTCCTAATTCTCTTTTTCTTTTTATGTTTGAGTAATTATGTGTCTCTGTAGTGTCAGTATAGCAATAGTTTTTTTTCTTTATAAAAACCCCACTTGTTTGAGATAGGATCGTCTCTTCCATGGAGCTTGCTGCTTTGATTTTTCCTCCACAAGAGAAGCGATCGGTGAAGGCAACGAAGGGTGGTGGTGCTCGACTTGTCAAGTCTGTAGGGACACACTGATATAACCACCCGCACTTAAGCCTCTTCATAAGCTCATGAGTCTGTTGATCGACACACAGCCCTAAAGGATTGGGGATATTTGGACAGGGGTAGGATTGGGGTTCTGGGCTGTGGTTTAGTGACTGTAAGTTGTACGATCTTCAGCGATGGTCAGAAAAAGGAAGGATAGTCTAGACACTGAGAAATGACATATGCTCCCAAACAGTTTGACACATCCTGCAGCGTTTGACACTTAGCTCCGTCTGGAGTTGAACAGACGGAGGAGCTCGGCTGGCTCTGTGTGCGCATGGATGACAACAGAGGAAGGAAGGACTGACTGTCTGAAACTGGACGATCCATTTGGCCAGAACACCTTCTGTGTGTGTGTGTGTGTGTGTATTGGGCATGTGTATTGGGCTTATTTGCAAACACCGCTGCGGCCATATTGTTGATATGACATTCCAGTTCTATAGGCTAGTCTATGCTAACAATCGCCTGCAGCACGTAGATTTGAGCTGAGCAGAGCACAGTAGCCTAACGGCTTCATCTCGTCAATATCAAGAGTAGATAAACTTAATTGTTGTGGACCCATATCTAATAGACTCAATAGCATTAAGTAAAGATCCGTCATTATTGTCAGCTGTAACTTACCCCGATATTTATAGCCTAGATCTTGTTCATACATCGGCACACGTCGCAGCTGAAGGCGTTCAAGTCGCTTGAGTCAAGGTTGGCGAACTAATATTTCTTCCACCAATGACATCGTCTAACATTGCCATGACTGCACAGAATAAAGCTGCATCTCATTGGACTGCAATTCTATCTTGCGTTTGCCTGTTGCTCACAACCTGCAGCCAAGGACTTTGCTAAAGTAGTCTAAAGTGGGTTAGCCAGTGATAGTTCTTGTCTAATAATTTGTACAGGAGGATCTATGATGCATATGGTCTGGAGGCAGAAAAGGCTAACATATTTCTCTGTAACATTTCCAAAATCCAAGTGAACAAAACACTCTACAAATCAGAATTATCTACTGATATCGTTCTCTGCTGAGTTTGTTCCTAGGCCTACTAGGCCTATTTGCCACTTGCCGTGCATAGCCTAAGATGAGCTGAGAAGGGCGCACCATCAATAAATATATTGGCCTAGGCCACTGTAAAACGTTGCCTACCTAGCAATGCTACCTAGCATGCCTATGCATGTCCAAAGGTAATCTACGATAGGCGACTACTGTACATCAGGCTACTGATGTCTGCATATTGCATAGGGGCAGCTGTCTGCTGTCTGTACTGTCAAACGTATTTAACTTAAGCCCACAGAGGACAATATAATATAGTATTAATAATACAAATATAATAATGGCGATGGATGTGAGGAGTTGGCTGTAAGTTTAGCCTATTTATCCTATCTAGCCACAAGTCTCTCCTGCGCTGACTCAACTCCTCAGCCTCATTCTCTTCTTGTTTTCTGACCATAGCTGTCAACATTGAGCATCGAAAATAAGGGAGATTTTCCGGGTTGATCACCCAAAATACAGGGAAATTTCAACATTTGTCTTTCTGTTGCTATCTCTCTGCAGAGAGCAAGAAGTCATATTACAAAACTGCTGCATTAACTAAACGAGGTGTGAAGCTCGCTGGAAGGGCAGGGGGTAACAATAGGACGAGAGACGGACAAGTCCGATGTGGCTAATGTTATGAGAGTAGGCCTAATAAAATACGGGATATTTTACGGGAAAATATTAAAACAAGAAGACAACTGGAAAAATGTTGACAGGTATGTTTCGGACAGTGGGTGACTCTAGGGCTCTTTGCTGTTTTAGAACGGCCTGTATTGCTGTTGTTAGAACGGCCTGTAGACTATTGCATAACATAGGCCTACCATCACGTTAAATTTTGTACAAATAAATAGCCTACAGCGATAATGCCGGTGCTCTCGCACTTGTCAATTGACAGCTGCATTAAATAGACCTACCTATGCATTTTCTATATCAACAAAATGGCTGCTGCGAACGTTATTGCCTGATTATTACGTAGATCGAATATGCCTATATACAGGAGAGTGTGTTCTGTGAAGATATTTCACTCTACGTTTCTCCCATCGAGGTGAATCACTCTTGGTTGAGAGTTGGGAAAGTAGGTTTGGGGAGTTTGCCCCAGTTGGAGATAATGTAGTTGTTTTTTCTGGACTCTGTCCTCCATGACTCATCCATCTCCATGCGAATGCCCTGTCTTCATATCACATTCAGAAATAACACTGTTGAATTAGACATACACCAGGCGCCACATCAATCATTCAAGAAATGTGTCTCTATGTAGGAAACCTGTAATGAGAAACTCAGTATGCTTAGACATATTCTACTATTGCACCACAATAATTTTTGCTTTTCACCATTCTAGATTGTATTAAAAACATAATTCCTTTAAACGACATGTGCATTGAATGTATTAAACATTAGCTGTACCATCTGCATGCAGTATTGAATAAAATTAAATTGAAGTTGGAAACAAAACTTCACAGACTTGGGTATGTAAAATTACTGTAAATGTGGTTTAAAGTTTCCAGGAGCAACTACTTCTCATTCAGCAGGACTTATGGATTTAGGAATCAAAATTTTTTAAACATTGGAACAACCCCCCCCCCTCCCCGCCTCCATACACAAGGGGTTGACATTCGGCGCACGTCTCTTCCCAGCTCAGAGATTGAGTAAACACAGGATGACTCGGCTGATCCTGGCTCTGGCCTGCAGTGGAGAGAGAGAGCGAGAGAGAGAGAGATGGAGCAAGAGCAAGAGAGAGGGAGAGAGAGAAGGAGCCAGAGCACGTCTCCAGATCCTCTGGCCCCAGGTCCCCCAGCCAAATAGCCACTCTCAGGGCACTGGTGAGGAGATGGGATGGAGCCGCCTGCAGCCTGAGGCAGGCAGAGAGCAGTTAATGGAGGCAAGAAAAGAGAGAGACAGGGAGGGAGAGAGAGAGAGAGAGAGAGAGAGAGAGAGAGAGAGAGAGAGAGAGAAGAGGTGTAGGCTGGGGTGGGGGTGGGGGTGTGTGCAAAGAGCGAGATTGGAGATATTAGAACCAGATGTCCGCAGCGCTGAGCAGCACTGGCCAGGAGGCTCCTGCTCTCTAGTCATCCATCCATGGGCTCTGTGCTGCCCGGGCGGAGGGACCGGATGAACCCCTCTCCTGGCCCCCTTGTACCACAGCATGGCCTGGCCAGCGCCCTGCAAGCCGCAACCTGACACAGACGACAGGAGCCAGCTCGGCTGTTTATCTTCCTTTCTCTCTTTCATTCTTGTTTTGCCCCCCTCACACACACACACACACACACACACACACACAGACACACACAGACACACACACCCTTTGGCAGAGAGCTCTGTTGCTCGTCTCCACATTAAAGAGGAGAACAAAAATCATTGCCGGCTCGTCCGTGATGCATATTTAATATTTGCATTATTGCTATCCCTTCCCTCCGGGGCACTAAGTGTTTTTTTTGTTTTTTTTTGCAAACAGAAATAGGCTGCTAAGGCATCAGTGCCTTACCCTTCTGCCCACGAGCCAAAAGAGCACAATGAGTTCCATTAGGGGAGCCTGTGTGCAGGGGAAGAGCCCTAGGGGCAGCCTGGAGCAGCGCTCTGTCTTTTCCTATGAGGCTCCTATTCTGCACTGCGCGGCTCTACAGCATTGCTGAGGGACAAGCGGCCGCTACGTGCCGCGCCTGAGAGGTGCGTCCAGGCCCGGGCCGTGTCAGCTGATGCGCGTATGCGAAAACGATCCCGTTTGCATGGCGCTGATGAGCCTTAACGACTTGCTGAAAGACAAGCGAGGTGAAATGACGTGAACAGGGAAGAGTAGGAGAATACGTATTCGTTTTCTGTCGTCCTTTTTTTTTGGTTCTCGGTCTCATTCCGTCCGTTTCCTGTCTAGACGTTCTCAACACAGTAGTTGTGCTTTTGTGTCGTCTTCAAGAGGAGCATCTCGTCCAGCTCCTCCTTGATTTCGGGGGGAATCACATAAACATGTGTGCTCTCGGTTCAGTCTCCTGACCCTCGACATGGAAAACATTTCCACCCACTACAAGAGAGCGAATATAAAATCATATAGCAGGCAAAAGGGACTTTTGCCTGGCTCCTCAAGCAAGATTAAAGCAGTAGTAAAACACTGTAAATCAACAGTACGTGTGTGCTGACCTTGACACGTGTGATTATACATTTTACAGTGACTGCTGAAAAGCTGTAATTCATGATCTTTTGTCGTTTCTTTTTCCATAGTAGCCTGGCCATGTTCCTTTGGTCCTTTGCCATCACTTTGAAAGCTTACTATATTGAGAGGAACAGCTGTCTAAAGAAGTGTGTGTGTGTGTGTGTGTGTGCGCGCCTGTGTGTGTGCGCGTGTGTGTCTGTGTGTGTGTGTGTGTGTGTGTGTGGGTGTGTGTGTGTGTGTGTGTGCGTGTGTATGTGCGTGCATGCATGGGAGGGATGATTAACTTTATCATCTCTGCTGCATAGGTCATGAGTCATTTCTCTCAATATGGCCCCCTCAGAAGAGCAGTGCTGTCGCATCCAACACATCACTCCAGCCAAATGAGCACAAATTCCTTCCTGGGGTCACTGGGGTGGAGGTGTGGTAGTGTGGCAAAAGAGTGTGGTGTGTGTGTGTGTGTGTGTGTGTGTGAGTGTGTGTGTGTGTGTGTGTGTGTGTGTGTGTGTGTGTGTGTGTGTGTGTGTGTGTGTGTGTGTGTGTGTTTACAGCCATGTGTAGGGGGTATGGCTGTTATCAGTTATCAGGTTCCCCCTCATTAATCTGACCTGGCAAAGTTAAGCAGAAGATAGTGCTACTTTCACAATCTCTCGTAGACTATCACAGGACTCTTTTATCCACAGCCTTCACAAGTCGTGAGGGGAGCTGGTTATTTGTCAAATCCAAATGTATGTTTTTACCTTCATTTATTTGAATATCTTTTGATAAGACTTTTAACTTTTAACAAAACAAATGGGGCCACATATTGTTGTCCTTTTCGCTGCCTATTGTGGCCGCTACAGCCAGGGCCAATAAATAACGCTAATATAAAGCTAGCTCTGTGTCCCCCCGAGGGTTTCCACTCATTTGCAGAGGATTAAGACTTCTTCCAATCTTCTGATTCCAATCTGTTAAATACAACCCATAGGAAATCTAACATACAAACAGCTCATATCCGCCAGTACAGAAGAAAACAATCACATTATATTGCCGTCAAATTTCATAAAATGTGAAATCTGTGAATAAGATCCAGAATTGACTTTCTAAGGTTCATGTCCTGGAACAGAACCAGGTAGTTTATGATTTGGAGACACACACAGTTGGCCTGGTGGCACGTCATGGCGCTTTGTCAATACATTGCCCGCTGTTCGCATCAAACCCGCTGTATGTCCATGTGTGCGACTGGTTGGTTCTGAATTATTCATGGCAGCTGAGCATACTTGAAGAGGTCTGTGCTCTCTGCCTCCTTACCGCTGTTTGTGTTCTGCGCTGCAGCTTGTCTTGTCAAGCCCCTGATCAATAGCGCTCCGGTGTTTCTACAGTATGCTACCCATGGATTTGGCTTGTGACCTTTTAGTAGCCACATATTTATTGAAACATGTCAAATGTGGACCAGTGGGGTTGTGCTTGTGTACTTTTCCTCTGTCCTCTCTTCATCTTTCCTCTGTCCTCTTTTCATCTTTCGCTCCTCTCTTCATCTTTCCTCCGTCCTCTCTTCATCTTTCGCTCCTCTCTTCATCTTTCCTCTGTCCTCTCTTCATCTTTCGCTCCTCTCTTCATATTTCGCTCCTCTCTTCATCTTTCCTCTGTCCTCTCTTCATCTTTCGCTCCTCTGCACCATTCGGAGTGTTAGACTAAACAGGCGCCTCTAGAGCCGCTCCTGTGCGAGCCAAGGCGTTACTTAGACGTCGCTACTCCGTTCGGGTCTCCATTTTGTTGGCATTGCAATCAGCGGATTTATTACTAATGCACTGCAGTATATACACAACAATGGGGAGGAGGGGAGAGCTCTGTGCCATTTGGATCCAGTTAGCGGAGTGTTTTTCGGCACTTTTGGCAAAGCAGGCGCTCCCTCAGTCATAAAACTCAAAAGATTGTAATCAAAAGAAGACAGCGAGCATATCCTCTAGTCATCTCGCCCCGGCTCTTCTGAGTCGCGTTCCTGCTGCACAGAGCCAGGGGGTACTGGCTTGATTTACTCTATTGAAGCTGAAAGGCGAAAGCAATGAGTCAGGTCAGGCCTTTATGGAGCCTGGGCTCCCTCCCAGTGTTGCGTTGACTACAGGCAGGCAGTTGTCTGGCCTCAGCCCCAAAGGCAGGGGTCCACAGTTTGTGCTGCTAATTCCCCCTAAATTACTCCCCTGAAAAACACCGGCCCAAAACACAAGGGCTCATTATTAGAGCCCTAGGTGGAACCAGATGTGGAGAGAGATAGAGAGAGAGAGAGAGAGAGAGAGAGAGAGAGAGAGAGAGAGAGAGAGAGAGAGAGATAGAGAGAGAGAGGCCTTCCTCCAAATCGTCCTGTCTCTCCTAAGACATTGAAGCGAAAAGCTGTGAATATGCGAGGTATATAGTGGACCCCAAGCTGCATGCTTTGGGAGGTCTTAGATAGAGAGAGATAGAGCCAGTGGCCTGGCCTGCCTAGAATTGTAGTTTTGCCATCAGCTCGAGTAGAAGAAACGTCCTCTGGAAGTCCCTAAAAAGGCAGCCTGGTTAGCCTTGCAAATGCTAGCTCTTTTCAAGTGGGTGGCACATCAGGCACGCATACCTCTAATGATAATGATAATGTTTTTCCCCCTCTGGTCCTGCGCCAAAGAGTGCTAATGATGTGTTGTGACCCACATGACCCTCACGGTGCTGTGGGAAAGTTCCTGCCAATCTCCTACTTGACCTGCATGCTATTAATACTCCTTTGCAATACCCGGTTTATGGTTGCGCTCCATTGGACTGATATTTGGTCATTGTCCAGAATAAGCTTCTCATTGGTCAGCTGTGTGTTTGGGTGGTTGTGTACAGAACCGAAGGTTAATGGAAGTGGCCTGCTGGTCTTCAGGGCTGATTTGAGTAGGTTGTTTTTGTTTTTTCCATGGCTGTTAAACCTCCATGGTTCACAGCCCAAGGCTCATATATTTTCATAGTATTTTCTGCTTTAAACAAAGAAAACAAATACTGTTTTGTATTGTGCACAATAACAAGGAAAGAATAACATTAGGAAGCAATATGACTTAAAACAATGCAGCAGGCTGCCTGCAACCCTTACCTGTGAAGAAAATGAAATTGAAAACCACTCTTATTTCCCTGAAGCTTAAATCACATTGTTTGCACCAGTCAGCTTTTGTGTAAGTTATAACAAGTAATCTTTCTTCATTAGGATAGTACTTTAAAGGTGCCTTCTTGCTTTGAATATACGGCAGTGCAGTTGGCCTTTTTACACTTACATTTATTCATTCTGCTGACACTTTTGTCCAAAGCCACTGACAACATAGGTAGCTGTCAAAGTGCAGTGTGAATGGGAGACAATAATAGAGCAATAAGTACTACCTTGTGTGAGAGTAGAATACCAGTTCAGTTCACCAGGGAAGTAAAGTGCAGGGATGCAGGAGGAGGAATGGACAGGATAGAGAACAAGGCCATTGTAAGTGTAAGGCCATTGTTAAGTGTGTTAGGTTGTTAGTGGTGTTAAAAGAGTGTTTTGAAGATATGGACGCCCCTGGTCTGGCAATAACAGGTAGCGTGCTCCACCATCGGGAGCTACAGATGAGAATAGTTTGGATTGCTGTGAGCATGCTGGTGGCAGTGCCAGGCGGCGTTCTTTAGAGGAGCGCAACAGTTGAGAGCATTCAATAAAGTGGGTGCAGAAACCGGAGATTGCTTTGTAGGCCAGCATTAGTGATTCAAAATTGATGTAGGCAGCTGAAGGTAGCCAGCGGTGGGTGACCAGTGGGATAACATGTGCCCTTTTGGGTTGTTTGAAGGCCAGATGTGCTGCTGCATTCTGGATCATCTGCAGGGGTTTCACTGTACAGGCCGGGAGGCCCGTTAGCAGGGCGTTAGAGTGGTCAAAGCATGAGATAAGCATGGCCTGTACCAGGAGTTGGGCAACATGTCCACTTAGGTAAGGCCTGATTTGTCTTATGTTGAATGGGGGAAAGCACCATGACTGGACTGGACGAAGGCATTGTGGTCAGCGGAGGTCAGTTGGTCATTAATCATGACACCTTGGTAGGAGCAGAGATAGGGAGTCATTTTTGATGTTGATGTTGTGATGCATAGTTTGTTTGGCTGGGAGGAGCAGCAGTAAAGTCTTTTTTGTGATCAACTTTTTATTAATTTCCATAAACGGGGGAGGGGAGCAATAACTTTTTTGAGAGGTTCAGCTGAAGGTGGTGTTCCTTCACCTTGAAGATGTCAGAATTTCAGACATTCAGAGATCTGAGCTGAGCCTGAGTGGTCATCTGGTGGAAAGGACAGATAGAGTTGTGTATCATCTGCGTGACATATTTCACCTTCATATAATGTTATTGTTAGCCCATGGCCTGACGTACCGATGGCATGTTTATTTTTGAACGCACTCATTACATACAGTAGGTCTAGTTTGCATGATGTCATTGAGTAAGGATAGGGTTTTTGTTCAGAGCTCGAGGACAAAAATAATCTACATTAAGAGTTGAATGCAGCCTGTCCCCCAGGTCCCCTGAATGTTGCTCGCTGAGCGGCTATCCATTATAGTTCAAATAAACACGGAGATGGAGAGTAGGAAATGATGAATATAAATGATTGGTCTTCATTAAATTGTAGAAGGAAGGTGGTCTGTCAACCACAGAATAAAAGAGCACAATGTTCGTGTTTAACATATGAATGCTGTGATTTTGAATACAGACATTAAAAATACTGTCCGTCACATAAACACAGGTACACAAGCGTGCTGTCCACTCTCGTCTCGTCATGCTCACTCTGCTTGGATGGTGATTCAAATGACAAAGAGAGAGAACTGAGGACAGCAGACATATTCAGGTATCCAGCGGCATCGTCAGAGAAAAATCAGACCGTCCCTGTAACTGATGATCTGAGAGGGGTGGCAAGTAGGTGCAAAACGTCTGTGCTTTTTCCTTTTTACAAAAATAACACATGCAATTTCCTCAACTCACACCACAACTAATGTAACGTGTGTAAAGAAAATGAGCCGAATTTCGTTTTCACGCTTTTCTTTGATAGGCTTGAATCAGCCCTAGAAAGAGCTTTTCGCTGTGCTCATCCAGGCGTAGAAAAAACTGGCGAAGTGATCTAGGCCATTGACCTGGCTGATTGAATGATTAATTCATTGATTTGAAAGAACTGATCTGATTGATTGGTCTTGACGAAGAGCACTGATCAAATGCTACAGGAGACAAAGGTGACGAGAGAGGGCAGTGTGTCATTTCTCAGAAATAATGACCAATCTTTACATCTGTGTTTTCAACCATTATTTCATAATTTCATGGTATTCTACAACTTACACATAGAGTAAACAATGGCTCAAGAGATTATTATTGAGCAAGGCAAGTCAGTGTTTTCCCGGCAATTCTCTGTAATCAGGTTTCTTCACTTAACTCAGATCATCTCATCTCTGCACTCTCTTTTCTCTGTCAGTTATTTCACCATTAACCATTTTCCAGTTGGTAACAAGGGATTATTTTGGACATTTTGAGCAGTTTTGAATATTAGCTGGTATATGTCCCCCTCAAAGTATGTAATGATTACAGCGTTGTACTTTTGTATGTATGATTCACTTTTAATATCATGTTTAAAAGATGATCTGATCTATCTATTTTTTCTTTCTGACTTTTAGACATGGACATGTGCAACGTGTGCAAAAATGACAAAAGAGAACTAAATATAGCTCTTTTGTTCCTGGTCTCTCTGTGTCGATAGCTTCTCTTTGTTGTGGGTACACAAAAGGCAAGTCTTTTTTAGGAAATTCTTTTTAAGGGCACATGAAATCTGCATAATCAAACCTTGCAGCGAGCTCAGCCTGAACCACTAAGACGGTAGTCGGATGCAATGTAGCATTGTGTATTTTGCTCCGACAAAATTGCCCCCGAACTGCTGATTTTGCATACTGCCTTATTGACTGTTAATGGCTGATGGTTTTAAAGAGGAAAGTGATGGAGTGTGTGTGTGTGTGTGTGTGTGTGTGTGTGTGTGTGTGTGTGTGTGTGTTTGTGGGTTTGTGTGTGTGCATGTTTACCAAGGGTTTTCATTATTAAGTGAGGAAAGTAAGTTGGAGCAGAAAAGGCCATTTTCATTTTCATTTATTATTAGTCATATCTCTAGTTACATTAAATCTACCATGACTGAGTGCTCCATTAACTGTGTGCTCACACACACACACGTTTATGTGTGTGTGTGTGTGTGTGTGTGTGTGTGTGTGTGTGTGTGTCTGTGTACTGTATGTTTGTGACACACACAACGTTAATCAATCTCTAAGACTCTAGTGAGTTACAGGCCATATACTGTAGGAAATCCTGTTAGTGATGCCTTGCCACACAATGTGGATTACACATGACAGGGGGGCTATAGCAATATGATTATAGACATGGATTTGGGACCAGAGTTTTAGAAAAATATATTTTTGTGAAAAAGTAAACATTTACAGAATTATAGAATCTTTTAGGCTATGTCAGTTCTACCATGAAAACTTGGGAGGCAGAATTGAATCAAATTTGATTCAAAATTGAATCTAATATAGGATGTTACTGCAAGAAAGATGTGCAATAATGGAAATATAGCGTTATGGTTTTGGTTAAGGCCTTCATCCAAAGTCCAAAGGATGAGTCAGCCCCAGCCAACTAGAGAATGCTGAGGAGCCCATTTGAGCATCAGGGACAGGCTCAACTCATGGCAGTGGGCTAAACGTTACTGAAGCCTGAAGCATACTGAAGCCAGCAGCAGAGAGGTGTGGCAGATGTTTCTTTATGAGACAGATGCAAGGCAGCTATTGGCTAGAAGCTAGGGTATCATCTTTACTAGGGTATCATATTTCCTAGCGACATCATGATAATGCTATTAAACATGTTCCAATTGGTCTAGCCGTAATGATCTAGACAGTGAATCTTTCTGGTAGAACTTGCATAAGCTATTGTTTCATAACACATTGGACTACAGCTTGCCATAGGTTTCATGTTCTTGTTCAGTAAGCTGTGCTGTATTTAAGGGTCTTCTTGTGTTGGATCCCCCAAAACTTCTCATGTGCTTCGGAAAGGAAAACTTTCTTCTCAAAAAACGAGTCAAAGGTCAATCGATAGTTCTGCCTCTACTGACTTTAAACCTGAGCAAGCCTGACTTGAGATTCAGGTCAGATGGTTCTACAGTTTTTTTCCTCCCTTACCCCAGATGAGGGAATACTTTCTGTTTATTTTTCATTCACCGTTATTCGGTCTGTGTATCCTGAAACCACAAAGATAAGCAAACTTTGTGCAAATGAATAAATATGAGAAAATGGCTCTAAATGGCTCTTTTGTCAACTCCAGTTCATCAGCATTCTGTGTGAAGGTTACAAGGTTCATAATCTCATTTGTAGAGGTTCACTAATTCTAACATAGTGCTACACTTACTCGACCAAGATGGCGGCGAGGACACATCGTGACGCCCTTGTGGTAATATGCTTGTTTATTTCAAGTATTTTCTGTAAAAACAGTTTAGCGTACATATCGTATACCCGACAGGAACTTTTGGACATAGGTTCCTGCAATCCCGACATCTTTTGCGCTTTTTTGCACTTCTGGTTAGACACAAACTGCATTTTGTTGTCTTTGAACTTGTACTCTGCACAATGACAAAGTTGAATCTAATCTAATCTAATCTAATCTAATCTAATCAAGTCTTAAGTCTCCTCAATAAATGTTTGTATGTTAACGCATCATAATTCCCTCTTATATTTCACTTCCTGTAGTATGTATTTAATTAAGCAATAAGCCCCGAGAGGCCGTAGGTTAAGTGGCATTAGGCACAACGCACTAGCGGAGTGCCTAAAACCCCCCTTAGCTGTTGTAGAATCAGCGTAACCTATGGACTCGAGTGGCTTATTGCTTTTTTAAAATTGTTACTTTAAATACCTGGCAAAGTTTCATAAAGTAAAGGCACAGCAACTAGAAATATAACGAGTTATTCCTAAGATAATCATTCTTCCGCCAAGAAATATATTTCCTCTATCTGAATGGTTGCCAAGCAACCTCGAGGCGCAGCTACTTTAACTTTTGTATCAAGTTGTGGCAGCGCAGTAATATAGAACGGAATGCGGTCAAGGTGTACTGTATGTATGTGCTGGATTTTACAACAGCATCAAACGTGATTCAGCCAATCACAAGCAAGGACCGGAACTATCAGTTTTAGAATACACCTCATCACTCTGCCTTTATCACTGTTGCTTCAGCTGACTGAAGCTAGTTACCATAAGCTCTGCAGACTGTCCTGATGTGACTGTTTGCACAGTGTGTTCTTTGTCAATGTGTGCTGATTTGGACCGGCTGCTTGAGACGGGGGCCCCCGTCAGTCCAAGTCTTGGCTAACTCAATAAGTCAGCTGATGCTCCAGGTCCAGACTTTTAGCTGTCAGCAATTTTTCAGTGACCCATGCTGCAATGGCAAAGCAATAGAGAGTCAGAACATAAGTGATAATTAAAATGACATGCAGAAGTAGTCATAACTAGATGTACCGCATAGCGGTACAAAATATGACCGCCGCTCAGTCCTGTACATCCGTTCCGCGAAAATAAATCACACTTCAATTTGTCTCCATATTTTACTCCATCCCCCACTCTTTGAAACTTTTGTGTATGCTTATTTGGCATGCCTGAGTGTGTGTGTGGCTGCACAGAAAGTACCCTACTGGTGCTGAAAAGGTGAATAGATTGTAGAATAGCCAAAGAAGATGTAGAATTGTTATAAAACCTTTTAAAATCTCTAAACAATCACAAGTAGGGCAGTTCATCACAGTTCATCCATTGCAACTGGATTGATGAAAGGTCACTTACACCTGTAGGCTACATTGTATTTGGGAAAAGCAAAAGGTATCAGCATAATGTTATTTATTTATTTATTTTTATGTATTTATAAACAAAACCATCTCTGTCAGTTCCATGCCGCTTTTCAACAGCTATCAAAAACAAAGGTCATTTTGGATGGATGGATTTTTGTGAATGTTTCTTCTTCTACATAAGATTTTAGTCATCTTTAGTTCATGTAATACTTTATTGTCAATGCACAAATTAAGTAACAGTAGTCTGAAACGTTATTGTTAATGCACAAATTAAGTAACAGTAGCCTAGTCTGAAACGAAATGCTGTTTTACATCTAACCAGTGGTGCAAATAACTGACATGTCCAAATGGGCCTTGATGAAATGCGCCGCTAGACTGTTCATACACATTTTAACGGGCCAAAGTTGAAGAGCTTTTGTCCGCTATTGTTAGTGCAAATATAGGCTGATTCATGTTCCCTTGCATTGTTTAACTGAGGTCCATGGCTAGTCTGGCTTTCATCAGACCAAGCTCAATCTTTTAAGAAATCAAAAATAAATAGCGGAGCAGATCAGGCTGGGTTCACCCAGCCTAGTCCATAGGCACCCGATATTGTTTAATTTTCCGATTGAGATATACACGCCTGGCTATTCTAAATGCAAAAATGCATCAGGAGTTATGACAAAACGGTAACTAACAAACTAGATCCTAATAGAAAGTTGTTAGCTTCCCTAAGCTACAGGTAGGATTATAAGGTAGGCCTAATGACAACATAAATTGTCAATAGGCTATGCTGGCGACACAAATAAAATCTCCTTTGAAACCAATGGCTTACTTTACAGTATCAAGCGGACTTAAACTGTCATATCGTGGGCGGTGTTGTAATAACATTCACGCAGCTCCATGAGTCAAGGAAAGCGAATGAAGTAGCCACTTCTAAATGGGACCCACTACACAGTAGCTTAAGGTGTTTTGCTAAAGCAGCCATAATGAAATGAAGGTGTCATTGTTTGGATACTTAACACACACGTGCTTTTTAATTTCACAGACTACAACTACCAAGCTGTAATCAAAGCACATCGATTCCCCTCACACCCCTGCACGCACTTAAAACAAAATAAACAGGCGCCTCAGTCTCACGCATGTATAGGCAAAACTGTATCAGACCGGTGTAACGTTGGTAAATCTTCCATTGCACAGAATGATTTTGTAGCACGCGCAATAAATGACAGTCGAAGATACAAACAGTGCTGCTATACATTTGCTTGGTATAACCGCATTTATAGTTTTCTACAAATGCAATAAATCAAATGCCTCCATCACTCAACCAACGCTTAACGGTAACATTACCTAGGTCCTTATTGATATTACAAGATTAACGTATCTGCAGTAAAAACCAAGCATGTCCGATAAACATCCTGAGATTTATTTCGGGCTTCAAGAAGAAATGGGAATTACACTTCATGTGAACATCGCCCTATCCTTATTAGATGTTCGCTGCGTAAATTACAGTCCTTGTATGAAGCGCCCATTGTTTTTTCCAACCCACTTTTAACTTCCAACAAAATTACGCCTCACTGCAACGATGCGCCATCTAGTGGACAAACGATAAAACCACCAATACTGAAAATGCAGCCATGATGATGATGATGAATATTTATTTTGGCTTTCTTTTAATCCTACTGATTTTCATTTTTACCGGGGGCAAATCACAAATGAGTGATTATGAGCCAGGCTGATGTGGGCCCTTGAGACCAACATACCATAAAAGATTCACAGAGAACTGTGTCTGCCCTACCCTCCTTTCGGGGTCCAGTCCAGCTGGGGCTGCAGATGAAAACGAAAAATGACGGTTCCATGCTATCCATGTGGGGTACATGCCCACCAAGTTTTGTGTACCCCGGTCTTTCAGTGTCCCGAATCCTTTGTTGGTGTACGCCACTAAATGTACACATAAATTATTTTATTGTAAGGCCCCCATGAACGAAAGTACACAAAACTTGGCATGCATTCAGAGGGTGTCATAATGATCCTACACTTTTAATTTCGTGCAGTTTTGACCTTGTCAGCCAGAGATATTGAGATGAAAAAACACCTAATTTTTGCTTTTAATTTTAACTAGGTGGCGCTATACATGAAATAAGTGGTAATGGGATGGGTTGACATGCCCCTTAAGACCAACATACAAAAAAAGGTGGACCCCTAGGCCCTACGGTTCTCGAGATATTCACAGAAAACTGTCTCCGGCCACCTACAGGCCAGTTGGTGTATAGTAATATAAATTAATTTATTGTGTGGCCCCCCATGAACAAAATTCCACGAAACTTGGCGTGCATTCAGAAGGTGTCAAAATGATCCTACACTTCCAATTTCGTGCAGTTTTGACTATGTTAGGTCACAGATACCTACAATTACAACACCTCATTTTTACTTTTTGTGTTTAACTAGGTGGCGCTATACATGAAATTAGTGGTTATGGAATGGGTTGACATGGCCCCTTGAGATCAACATACAAAAAAAAGGTGGTCCTCCTAAACCTTACGGTTCTCGAGATATTCACAGAAAACTGTGTCTGCCCTACCCTCCTTTCGGGGGGTGCAGTCCAGCGTGGGGGCTACAGATCAAAACGAAAAACGATGGTTCCATGCTATCCATATGGGGTTACATGCCCACCAAGTTTGTCTACCCCGGTCTTTCAGTGTCCCGAATCATTGACGGAAATTTGGACATGCTAAAAAAAAAAAAAAAAAAAAATCTGACTAAACCTATATGACCGCTTAGCTGCGCGGCGGTCATAATTATTGATGAATTGAAGAAATGGCTTATTTGACAACATTACTCTAACCCGTAAAACCCTGTAAAACCCATTAAAAAAATGAGTTACGGGGCGGAATCTCTTGGAATTTTCGTTTATGTTTTGAACGATTAATTCTAGAATAGCGTGATAATAATGGGCTAGCGGCGTCCTCCTATTTGGGTTGCCAAATTAGCAAAGGCCAACTGTCAACAGCTGTCAGTTGTAGGCCTAGTCATGAACGCCTACGAGAGGCAGGCAAATTTCCAAAATTAAAACAAGAAACAAATTAAGTGGACATCGTGAGCTTCCTGAGATGGTGACGTCTTCGTCAAACAAAGAATATCAAGTCTGACGCAGAGCTGGCCATATTTCTCCACAACAGGTAGCCCGGCTAAACTTCATCTGCATTGCTAACTTCAGCTACATATGTTACGTTGGTTAGAGAGGTATTTTTTGTTTTCACTGTTTCCGTAATGTGTAGCTGGGTCATGGTTGGAGAAATGTTAAAGCAGCTGCAGGTCAACTAATGTTAGCTAAGTCTTCATTGCATCTGGCAACCCAGAAGAGGCTCGCGTCTGGTAGTCAACGTTCACCAGTGTTTTGGCCTACAGAACGTTCGGTAACAATCCTACAAATCGCACCTTTAAGCAAGACATGGCCAATGTGTGAATTGGCCTACTATCCTCTATGAGTTTCCTCTGTGGAGGATGATATAACTACTATAACTAAATTGTACAAGTTTTTAGAACAACTTTGCTTTTGAAATTGTACACTTATAAAATATGTTTTCTAGGTCAGTTGGGTTGGTTTTACATCCTTGTGACATTTACATAAACTGTTGTGACTCAAGAAACTAATTCACCCGGGGGGATTATGCAATGCACTGAACATAACAAAATTCATCACAACAAACGGGAACGTTGGATTTGTTAATTGGTCAAAATTGACTCAGGTGGAAGGTCCTGTGCTCTCTGTGTGAACAGTGCATATTTCTGTGAAAGAAACATTGTTTTGCAATTTAAAGTCAGTGTTAGGATTTACCTATTATCATGGTAAAACTATGCCAGCAGAATGCCAAGGGAAATTTTAGAAATGATACAAATTACTATACCGCTTCACATTGAAAAGAAGATGATGTGCAGTCCTCAGGCCTAGCTTCATGCTCAGGTCATTGAGCTCAACCTTCTGGAGAGATACATGGATCAGATCAGATCACACAAACTGCTCCAGATTTCATCTGAAACCATAAAGAGACCACCTCTTCTCAAGGGTCTCCATGCGGTTGTTTTGGTTTTGAGGGTGATTACTGTGTTCAAATGACTGTCCAAATTACTCAGCATACCTAAGTGAATTAATGCAGCCCATACACCTGATGACTGAAAAGAATGTGCACCAATTATGAACAGGAACTCAAGAAAGCTTGTACATTTGATCCATATCCTACTCCTTCCAAAGTCATCTTTTGGTGCTTCTGCAGCGTAGTTGCATGTGTGACATCCCCATTCTGCAGCGCTATGCACATATCATCACCAAATGAGTTTGCATCAGGTTTAAATACAGGCACAAGCAGGTAAGGGTAAGTTAATAAGAGTTTAGATGTATATAAATATTTTCTGGCTGGTCATCAGGCTATGAAATTGTTCTGTCAGATGGAATAACCATCTGCAAGGAACTAAATCACAATAATCCTGTACGACTCACTGGACCCACTAGTTCCCTCTTTCTGTTTGGTGCTGGAGCTTGCTAATGTCCATGTTAGTGTTACTTGCATGAGCCAATACGGTTTGATATTATGGTAATGTCAACACAGGGAAAAACACAGGGTCTTAAAGCAGCTCAGATTTGCACCTTACACTAAACGATTAAGATGACAGGGGTGCGCCAGAATTCCAGGAAAACTCTCATAATTTCATTTCAGACTTTGGCAATCTGTCTGCGACAGTGAAATTCCTTGAAAATGGTTTGTAGTAAGGCCTGCATTACTGGACTTATACAATAAGTTCAGGTGTGAAGACATCCTTGTGAATCTACTACCTTTTGTGTATTATTTAGGCACTTAGCTGACACTCTTACCCAGAGCAAGTGGAAGAGGACTAACTACAGGCCCAGTCCCCCCCGGAGCAACTCAGGTTAAGTGCTTTGCTCAGGGCCACAGTGATAGCAACCCCTGACATCAAACCCTTGAGGGTTTTTTTGCAGTGGGAATACCTAACTGCTAGAACATCACTTTTATGGACCACACTAAAAATATTTATGCAGGCAAATGAAGCCATTACTGATAAATATACTTGTGAGAACCCAATCACAAAGCTACCAAGGCTATCTGTGCCTTGCTTTAATCACTGCTACTAGATTAATAATTAAGATGAACCTAATGAACAATTATTCAGCATTCAGTCATGATTTGACCCTCTGCAGAAAGTACATGTTATTTAATCAGTTTGTAACTGTTCATGTTTGTTTAATATTTTGGTTGGTACTTATTCAATGCTAAATGATTAATTTAGACAAAGTAATACAATTTGTGTCGCAATTTCAGTGAAGGCCTGAGTAATACATTTTGTTCTCCATGGCTGAATAGGGCAGTTGGATTCTGTGATCTGCGAGAAAGCTGTTTAACCCCAGCCCTTATAAATATACTGCTTACTTACTTATTTATAAACTTACTGCTGGATCTGTGCAGTTGCATCAGTGTTAGAGTAATATTCATATATTTGTGTTTTGAGCATCCTTTGAATATGAAAATCTATACTGAATCATCCTTCATATGGTGGCTTTGACACTCATAACAGACCATGTGCAGTGTACGAGTGATGGGAATGTGTGGGTTGAATGCACTAAACGTGACAGAAGTGTTTGCGAAACACATGATTCATACTGAGGACGGTGCTTGGACATTCTCAGCACGTTCTGACCCTGCTCCAGAGCGTGATTGCCGTCTAAATGAAGACAGATCACTCGTCATACACTGAATTGCATGTAATGCATGCTTAAGTCCTCTGCATATGAGGGAAACACTAGACTGATTTATTATGCATTATTTGGCAGCCAAAAAACTGACTGGGACCTGACTGTGGGAAGTGCTTTGTGTTTTTTTTCCAGCGTGGAAACACATCCACTTTTCTTATGGATAGCTGCCTCCCATCATGTCTCCTGGCTTGCTCATGCAGAACAGTTTTATGTCAGTGTTTGACACATGTACCTGATTACAATCCACCAACGAGAAGCAATTTGTAGCCTAAGAGTTGTGTTGTTCTGCTGAATTTATCACATCCTGCCAAAGATATGGCAAAGCCCAATAAAATTCAAAGTACTAGCAGTCACCTCCGAAAGCTGCAGATGAAACCTTTCCTCGGAGCGAGTTTCACAGAAAAAAATAGTTAGTATAGTTTTCATTGGGCTGATAAGCTCCGGGCTATGGAGCCTTAGAAACTCTGCGCATCTCTTCTCATCTGAGTGTCTCCAAATAAAGACGGGTTCATTTAATTAGCAGCCTGAGCTAATCAGGGTGCTAAATGGAAACAGCTGGCCAGGGTGGCGAAGTGACTGGAGCGCTCTGTCACGGCGCAACACGATTAGATACGCTGATGTCATCCCTTGAGCCGAAACAGGAGATGGTCTTAGGGGCGCCGCCGTACAGATTTGAGGCATGGTGCATTTTTTTCCAAGGGAGACCCCTTTTGCACTTTTTGGCCTTTCTGGCTTCCTGTTTGAAGTCGACGTGTCACTCTCCGCTGTCAGCGGAATGCAGCGCTGCTCGAGCTTGGAAGAGGAGAAGGATTCATTAGACGGATGTGGACGGGATATGACATAGAGAGCGTAAAGTGTTTCACTGAAAATGAATTTCCCTGGCAGTCGGAATAGGAGAATATTTGCCATGTGGGGTGGCAATCACATGTTTCGAGGCAGTGTTCAATGTATCTTTCCTTTGATGGGTGTCAGATCTGACTTAAGGCCAAGCAGATACATCTGGGAAGAGCTAATAGAATGTTATTCTCGCTCAGGCGCTCACTTCAAGGTGAGGTCAATGTTACGCTAGCTTCATTCCACAGTTGACAACACACAGCCACAGAGTCGGGATATTAGAATGTTGGCCCCAGTTACGCTGATCTTGACCTGTGTTCAGAGACATGTCCAGAGTACACAACACAGCCTGCTGGAGCAGCGCGCTGCACGAGGCAGCAGCGTGGCACACGATTTGTATACACTGGTGACCACCTTTAATCATAATTCAAGGTCATCTCCCAGCACCCTTCCGTTTTGTTATTTCTCTCGGAAAACTCCCGTAATTTGCATGGCCATCAAACTTCATTTTAAAATCATTGATCCATTCAGGTTGCCAGGTTGTGTATGAAATACACCCTACACATACACGATCACTTAGTTTCAATTTCAACTGTTTTGTCATAGGCTAAAACCTGGCAACCCAAAACCCAAATAAGGAAGCGGGTGCCAACTGCGCAGCCTGAGTCTCGTCGTAAGCAAGCGGGCTAGTTGAATGGCCTACTCCAGAACTAGCTGTTGTGAAATTGTTGGGAATTCAATTGATTAACACATCACATAAACTGTTATTGAGTGTTGTTGATACACTGAACTGAACAAATCTGACAGCAAGCAGCTTTGGAGTTTTAGAAGTAGGCTGCAGGCAGGCAGCTGGTGGATACATAACTGGCATGCGTAAGGTAATGGTAAGGTAAAAGCAACGACCGAAATGCAGTGTTGAAACACGTGTATGAAACATATTAAATATGCAAACACAGATCCGGTATAAACACTGCACCCCCCCCCGAAAAAATCTCCCGTTTTTGGAAAGCTAAATGTTGACAGGTATGCCTTTAATGCATGAATCCCATGATATTAAATATCCACCATGAGGAAAACAAAAATGACCATCTGAATGTGGGGCTTTTCAAATTAGCTAAATAGTTTATTCATGAGTTGATTAGCACACACTCTGACACACTGACATTCTCATACACACACACACACACACACACACACAGAGAGAGAGAGAGAGAGAGAGAGAGAGACACTGCAAACATTTTTTTTAATATTGCAATTCAGTTTACATCAATACAAGAAAACATACATTCTAATTATATTTAACACAGAAAGGTCAGCTTTTTAAGGCGTAATAACTTTTAACAAAAGCAACCAAAAGCAGAACAGCGTACAATATGAACAAGCACTTGTGTCTGAGAATGCCCAACTCCTTTGGCAGACGATCAGAGAGCCGTGTCAGTGGCGCATCATTGCACAAGCTTAAGCGGCACGGTAGTCCAATGCAATTTTGACTTACCATAGCATGAAAACAAAACAGATTCACAGAACAGAGAACAAACACAAAGAGCTACAAAACTGTGAAACAAAACAGATTTGGGTCTGAAACGCACTGCACTGTCAAGATTCTAAAACCAGAATTCAAAAGGACATGTAAAACACTGATACAAAGACAACAAACCCATCAGAAAATCAGCATGACAGTGTTAAAGCCACAGACGTAACATAACTGGACCACCTCTGTGAGAATCACACATGGTAAATGGCCTGAACTCACACTGGGCTGAGTAGAGCTCTGGCATATGTGGAGTCTGTCTGCTTTGTGCTTTTTACCACCTCCCATCGCTGTCTGCTGCAACATTCTGAAACGCTCGCTCTTCGTCTTCTTTATTTCCAGACAGGATCATTCTGGCCCCTTTCTCTCAAGTCAAAATCGCAGACGATTCCCTTGGCGGCCGCAAAGAGAAGAGAGGTGAAAGCTAGTCTTTGTAGGGATTAGTTGGTTTTTACAACACGACTACGCCCTTCTGCTCATCCTGCTGTGGGATTCTTGTAATCCCACGTTTCCCATTTCTTATCGGGTGATCCAAAGACAACGTTCAGAATAGGAAGTAGGTAATCACCTCTGCCATTTTAATCAAAATCACTGTCTGATGAACTTTCCCCTTTGCCATATTTTTTTCTTTTTTTCCCACAAAACTCATCAACTATCAACTTGCCTTTTGGGTGATTCTAGAACATCCTATAATTAAATTCACAGTGTAATTGTTCATTCTGTTCTTAATCATTTGAGAGGACATTTTCTCCAAGTATCATTATTCACAGCTATGTTTAGTGTTTTCACTTTGCTCAGTTGATGAAGATGGCAGAGTCAACCGTAATGTTGATTCATGTAATGTTCACGTAATGTTCACGTAATGTTCTGATGTCCTTGTCGGGGAGACGTGTGAGGCGTCTTGTCCAGTCATAGCACGGTAGTCCGTGAGGTGCAGGTTCCGTTGCGGAACACCATGTCTGAGGCCAGGCAGTCCTTGGGGAAGTCCTTGGGCCCCAGCGTTGCCTGGCGCTTGAGGGCCACGGCGCAGTAGTCCACCTGCTCGGCGTCCAGCCCGGTCTCCAGCCAGCGGAAGCAGACGATGCGCTGGAACGAGCGCCGGAAGTTGTCCGAGACGAAGCCGTAGAGGATGGGGTTGGCGCCGCTGTTGGCGTAGCTGAGGATGACGAACAGCTGCGTGACCACTGGGTCAGGCGGCCGGCGGAAGACGGTGACCAGCTGCACGATGTAGAAGGGCATCCAGCAGACGACGAAGACGGCCACCACCAGCAGCACCATGCGTCGTGATCTTCTTCTCCGAGCGTCGGCGCTGCAGCCAGCCGGCCTTGAGGCCCACGGCGCGCATGCGTGCCACGATCAGGCAGTAGCACAGGCAGATGGCCCCCACGGGCAGCAGGAAGCCCAGCAGGAACGTGTAGACCACAAACACCTCTGACCACGAGGACTCCGGCCACAGGAAGTTGCAGTCCATGCCGCCGTCGGCGGCGGGGACCGTGTCGGCGAACACGATGATGGGCATGATGACCAGCAGCGACAGCCCCCATACGCACACGTTGACCACCTTGGCCACGGTGGGCCGGCGGTAGCGCGCCGCCTTGATGGGGTGCACCACGGCGATGTAGCGGTCAACGCTCAGCACGGTCAGGCAGAAGATGCTGGTGAACATGTTGATGCCGTCCACGCTCAGCACCAGGCGGCACATGAGCGAGCCGAACGGCCAGTGGTGGACGGCGGCCGACGTGGCCAGGAAGGGCACGCTGAGCATGAAGAGCTCGTCGGCGATGGCCAGGTTCAGGATGTAGATGTTGGTGGCCGTCTTCATCTTGGCGTACTTGAGGATGACGTAGATGACCATGGCGTTGCCCGTCACGCCTACGCAGCACACCAGGGCGTAGATGGACGGGATGATGATCTTGCTGGCGTCGGGCTCCGGCTCGTAGTCCTCGTAGTCGCCGGTGGCGTTGAACGGGAAGCCCGTCGGGTAGGCGTCGTACCCGCTGCCGTTAAAGCCCAGCACGTCCATCGTGTTTTTACGGGCCCGCTCTTTATCGGGATGAAAGCAAATAGAAATATGGGCTCACCTGACCCAAACTGTCCACGGAGAAATCAATCTTATAAACAGCTTTTTATTTACTGTGAGAAAGTACAGGCCTACATGCCTCAGAGGGTCCATGTCAGTCCTTTTATTTTCCAAACTGACAGACACTAGGATAGGGTGAAATAACACTAAAAACGTTTTATTTGATTATTTCTTCTCCTCTACATGCCCCAGATGGACTCCAGTGAGGGCTAAGCAACTGTATTAACAGGAGTCCTTGAAATTCTTGGATTTCTCCAATCTACGCAGTCCCATTGACTCCTATTTGCAGGATCAAAAAAAAAAAAGCGCAACCTTGGACTTAAACAGAGCGGCTAATCAGTCGCAGACCGTGTGCTGTAAACCCACATCATCTGTTGAGCAGTCCTCGCAGCACCTCGTTTCCATTCAATAATAAACCTTGAGATTTTTTAGCCCCGTGTGTGTGTGTGTGTGTGTGTGTGTGAGAGCTGCAGGTGCGACTGCTCCACAGCCTTCTTTTGTGTTTGAAACAAGGGCTTGGCTCGCGAAGGGTCGGGGGAAAACACACGTTCCTTGGCAGCTAAAGAACATTCCTTTCCCCCTCCGCCAGGGGGGTTTGCTCCGTGTCTGCGGGAATCACGGCTTTGCTGCTAGCCTTCGTCTACAGCCCGGCCTCAAAACTTCCCTCCTTAATGGCTCCGCACTGGAAAAGATTGTGGTACGCAGTACCTGCCGTTTGAAAAAAAAAAGGTGCTCTGTGAGAGATGGTCATTTGGTTGCCATGGAGGATTGGTTCGCTCTCCACCTCTTTGGTTCAGCTTGTAGGTTTTCAAAGCCGCGATCTAATTTTCCCATGAAAGAGACCTATGGAAACGAGAGAATAAAACAGAGAAAAGCCGTGCAGAGGAGTTAGAAATGAAAGATGTCGTCGCCATGACTCTGGTAAATAGCCCCGTGCTTAGATTGAGTTTTCACTGAAAAAGTGTCATTTACATACTAATTTGCATGAATAAATGCTTATTCCTCCCTTCTAAAAGCAATTTGCAATTTCAGAGTCATGTGCGAAGATGGGATGAATCTGACATAAAAACTTCAAACTCTATGATAGATTTAAGATTTAAATTAAGATATGGGGTTCATGGGTAGATGTGGATTAAGATAATTATGGAGTTATGGGCTCTGGAGTGAGGGGTAAATGGAAGAGATAGACTAATACACTTACATAATTGCAAAAGGGTTCTCCAATGTTTTCTCAGTTAGCCTTTTAAAATTATATCAGGTTTAGTAAACAGAATGTGCCTTTGAAACATTGGATAAATGGTTGCTGATAATCGGCCATGTAGATATTGCATTAAAGATCAGCCATTTCTTTCTACAACAATTGAAAATTATATGTAAGCACATAATGTAATCTGAAAACTGCTGCCCTGATTAAAAAACAATGCAACTGATCTCAGCTGGTATTCTGTCAATAATGGAGTGGAATGGAAATTTCTAAGTGATCCCAAACTTTTGAGCGGTAGTGTAAGTGACTGTGAGTCGTCTGGGGAAAGACAGCGGAACTAAAGCAGACATTGTTCGAGACGTGTTTCTGTTCTCCTCCTGACAGTGACTCAGAGTGCAGAGGAGCCAAGAGGTCAGAAAGCCACGACTAAGATGATGTGATAAACAAAGTGAGAGAATGCATGCATATGAAGGCATCCACACACACACATACACACACACACACACACACCAATGCCAGGCTGAAGCAATTAGGGACATGCCAGGCTGTCAACTAGACATCAACCCACCCAGCCACGATGTCTGTGCCCTCCATATCCCCTCTCATGCACCCCCCCCCCTCTCTCCACCTCCACGTTTCTCGCCATCCCATTAGCTCTGGTATGCAATGCAGAGCGGCACCTTTACCACTTCTGTGTTTGGCTGGTGAGGCATAAACCACCTGGAATGAAAGGAAAAGGAAAAAGAAAGGGTGGGGAAAAAAACAAACATAAAAAAACGAGTGTGTCTCCATCCAGACCTGTGATGAAAAGACGGAGAGAGGAGTGCTAATCCTCTCCCTCGGCCGCTCGGCCTCGCTGCCCTTCCCTTACCTCCCCTCTCACCTGTAATGTGGGCACCATTAACTCAACAAAAAGTAGCCAGTCGCCTCGCCCAGAGGCTGCTCGCCGGTGCCGTGGCTGGCATATAAAACATGCCATTATGGGTGCCAAGGATACGCCCGTGGAAGGATGGAAGTGTAATCATGCCTGATCTGGGCGCTGGCACACGCAATGCTATTTGGGCCTTGGCGTCCAAAAAATGCGTAATAGATTATTTTGACAGTGAGACAGTGAGAGACGGACAGAAGAAACTCAGCGCCGAGTGTGTGAGCTGATAGCTCATCTTTCATTTAACCGTGATCCAAGTCCGCGCCGCAGTACTTTTGGGAAAACAAGGCCCAAGGATGTCGGACAGACATCGTCTCGAGTCGTGGAGTGGGAGTGAAAAAGACTGTCGGGGGGAATCAATTGTCTTGTTTTGAGGGGAGGGAGAGAGTGTGTGTGCGTGTGTGTATGTGTGTGTGTGAGAGAAGAGCGTAAACAGACAACTTAGCGAGGGAATGAAATCCAAACATAGCCATGACAGCCATGGCAAGACCTCATCTACAGATCCCCCACTGTGGTCAAGGATGAGCGGAGAAAATCAAAGGGGTAAAAGGAGGGGGCTCTGCCGGACCGAGATGACCCTTGCCACGATAAGACGAGCAGTGCAGCACGCGCAGCAGGCTATTCTTTTCTTATTGCTGATCAATATCATCTGCGCTCGGCATGGGTTATTGTTTTCTGTTTTGTGGAGAGAGGAGGCGGCTACATGCTCCGATATTGCCCCTGTGTCCGTATCAGATTGTGTCTGAACTGATGGGTAGCCTGCAGAGGCAAAGAGAGGCAGAATCCATCTATGAAATTTCATATCCACGTGTCTGCCGTTTTCTGTCAAAATTCTCCCACGTGTCTTGTCTACTCATCGCCAGCCATTCACAAATGCCCATCATTACGTCTGGGAAGAGACATGCCTGCTAGACTCTGACTGACATACCCCCCATGAAGAGACGCTCACAAGGGCGACAAGAGGCAGAGCAGCCGAAGCTTCTTTTCAAAGAAAAACACATTTTCCTCTCCCCGTCAATTGCTGCCTCCATTTTGTGACACACTCAAGTCTTTGGGTCTTTTATGCTTGTCATCTATTCATGTGCACTCAGGCTCCAGGCTCTCTTACCTGCATTATGACACACACACGCACGCACGCACACACACACACACACACACTATAATACTATGTGATTTACAGATCAAAATGTGTATGTTGAAAGACTGAAGTCAGCCATTTCAGTAGAGCTCATTACATATTTAGCTTGACTTAACAGCTTCACTTTGAAGATAATGACATCAATTACCTGAGATGTACATACATAAATGCATATCACTGATTAAAAATATATTAAGCCATGACATAGACTACTTTACAATGTATTATAATGGTTTGCATATACTAAAAAGTTAGTTTAGGCATATTCAGTGAGAGTGAATTAGAAACTTTGCTCAACATTTATTGCTTGCAACTGAAAACTTGATGACACCTTGATCTATAGCTGAAGGGGTAAACAGAAAACTTCAATGAAGGAGAGAGAGGAGAGGGTGGAGTGATGCACACTGCTATTACACTAGCTGAAGTGAACGAGTCGAACGCAAACAAGAGCACTTCCCTGGAGAGGCTCCCGAAAATGAGTGATAGAGTACGTCAGAGAGAAATCGTAAGAAAAAAAAAGTGTGCATACTTTGGATTTTTAAGGAGAGACAGGGAATGGAGAAATGGCACAACGATGAAAAACAGAGACAGACAGATGGAAACAAAGAGGATGACTGAGTTAGACAGAGAGAGAGAGAGAGGTGGAGAGGAGCGAAGAGATGGAGAGGGAGAGAAGCAGAGAGAGAGAAAGAATGAGAGAGAGAGAGAGAGAGGCAGAGGGGAGAAGCAAGTCTCAGCTGGACAATCTTGCACATCAAGGCTAAAGTGAATTACAGAGGTGGGCAAAGTCTGGGCCTGCCAGGGCAGCTAGTCAGACTAGAGGAGGGGAGAGAGAGAGAGAGAGAGAGAGAGAGAGAGGGAGGAAGGATAAAGAAAGGGGGGAAGGAGGGAGGGAGAGGCATTCATCACAAAGATCCAGTTCAGAGCGTTGGCCTCCATCCTCCCAGTCTGGCGTGTGGATGATAATAATGCATTCTGACCCACACAATCATACCGTGGAAGCATAATGAAGTGGAACACCGTGGAGCTCATGCATTGAGATTCTAACACTGTGGCATACAGTAGCGACCCCATATTCACATACGTTCTAGCTTTAGCACCAGAAGGAGAGAGGAATGATCTACAGTAGAACTACATTATGCACCACTACGCTATATAAGTAAGTAAGTATAAGTATATATACTCTTTTGATCCCGTGAGGGAAATTTGGTCTCTGCATTTATCACAATCCGTGAATTAGTGAAACACACTCAGCACACAGTGAAGTGAAGCACACACTAATCCCGGCGCAGTGAGCTGCCTGAAACAACAGCGGCGCTCGGGGAGCAGTGAGGGATTAGGTGCCTTGCTCAAGGGCACTTCAGCCATGCTTACTGGTCGGGGTTCAAACCGGCAACCCTACGGTAACAAGTCCGAAGCGCTAACCAGTAGGCCACGGCTGCCCCCTATGAGGATAGGCAAAGTGTGGATCATGAATAAACATTGTTTTTTCCCTGTGAATCCCATTTATAACACTGAGGAGAGAGAGAGAGTTATTATTTCCTTGTAGTTTTGTCCCCCAGACTACAAGGAAATAATAGTATCCCCACAAAAACTCAGTACTGTAAAACAGGGGAGAAACTTGGGGGGTCTAGTAATGTGGTATAAATCAAAACTGGACAGGTACCTCAGTGTAATAAAATCTGGTAAATACCACATTTGGCTAAAAGTCAAGAAAGAACTAATCATCTCACAAAATGATCTCTTCCTTTGTGCAATGTATACCCCCTCATGAATCCCCACACTACTCTGAAGACACATGCACAGCACTTCATTAGAAACAGAAAGGGCAATGTTCTCGTTTGTGGAGACCTAAAAGCCCGAACAGGTACACAAAATGACTTTGTAAACACAGATGGCAATAACTACATTGGTCATTCCCTTGATAAAACTAATCATCCTATGTACTCTCAGAGAAATAACTGTGATCCAGTTACAAACAAACAGGGAAAAGAACTCTTGCATCTCTGTCGCAATCTGGGTCTGTATATCATTAATGGTAGGATAAGGGGAGACACCCTTTGGAGACACACATTCTGCTCACTGCTCATTCTGTGACATGGCATTTATGAGATATCACACTCAAGGTGTTTTTGACCTTGACATTTGACCTTCAACCTCCAACATCAACTCACTTCATCTTTGAGTCCATGAAACTCGTACCAAATTTGAAGCATGTACTGTACGTCAAGCCGTTCTGGAGATATAATGCTGAATGCATGAGATATGGCTGGGACTTTTATTTTGACACACAGGATGTATAGTTCAGGTAGAGCTAGATTGTATGCTTAGAAGCTGAGACAGTTGGATTCCTCACAGGTGACACCTGTGCCAGTGTTCTGATCAGCCTGGGAACTGCTCTGAGAACTACTTAACGAGCGCAGCTGGCTCTGTTATGACATCACAGCCCCCATTCAAGTCTATGGGGGAAAAATACACTTTTAATTACAAATATCTCAAAAAGTATAAACTTCTCAAAAATGATTGGATGGTAAAGAAATTTTGGATGGTAAAGCCTTGGAAGATCTACGGAACGGTGTTTCAACCAAATTTGTACGTTAAGCGGTTTGGGCTGAATAGCGTGCACAAAAGGTAAAAAGAATAATAATAATAACTAGAAATGCAATTCCAAGGAATTACCAGTTCATGAAAATGCAAAAGTTGTGATAATGCTAGGATAGACATGGTAGTTGCATAGCTTAATAAAAGTTAATAGTTTAAAAGTAGACCGTTTAAAAGTTGAATGTAGATAGTTTAAAAGTTGTTGATAGACAGCTAGTTTAATAGATAGATAGTTTAATGATAGTTTAAGAGTAGACTGTTTAAAAGTTAAATGTAAATAGTTTAACGTTGTTGACTGAAAGTTTAATGAATGTTGATATTCAAATAGTTTAATGGCTGTGTATAGGTAGATATTTGACGATAACTAAATGTTTGAATGGCTTTAATGTTTGCTAGCAGTTATGCTAACAATTTTAACTATGCTTACAATGCTAACCATGCTACTTAGCTAACTTAACTAATGTTTTGCTAACAATGCTAACATGTTAACTATGCTAACCATGCTATTTAGCTAATGTTTTCTAGTAGTTTTGCTAAACATGCTAACTATGTTGCTATGTATGCTTATAATGTTAACTATGCTAACCATGCTACTTTGCTAACTTAGCTAATGTTTTCTAGCAGTTTTGCTAAAAAATGTTAGCAATGCTAACTGTGCTAACATGCTAACTATGCTAACAATGCTAACTAGCTAGCCAGATTGTATGCTTAAAGATTGTCTGGCATCATGTTTTTGTTTGTATTTATGTAATGTTCGTAGTTTTATGTAATGTTCTGTTAATTTTTTGTATTTATTTTTCTAGTCTTCATTTATGTTATTTTCGATCGTGGACTTATTTTATTTTTATTATTATTATTATTATTAATTTGTTTGTTGTATGTCTTGTATGTCTTGGTGTCACGGGTACGCTGGCGACTACGAAGCTCCGTCCGGCATCTTTTGTGTTTGTTATTTCTTAAATGTATGTCTTGGTGTCACGGGTACGCTGGCGACTACGCCGCTCCGTCCGGCATCTATTGTCTTTGTTAGTCTGTGTCAATGACAATGTCTTATATGTGGAGCGCTTTGGGTTGCACTTGGGGTGCATGTTAAATGCGCTATACAAATAAATCTGACTTGACTTAAAGCCTGAGACTGCAGGTGGCCTGAACACCTGGCATAGGATTCTAATTGCTTAATGGCCGTATTATGATGTCACAATCACAATGTTAATGGTAATAATAATAGTTTAAAAAGTATAAAAGTTTCAAAGTTGAAAAGACATAGCAGCTTGGTCCGTTTGAAGACCTACTTTACAAAGTTTGAACGAAGTTTCTAAGTTAAACTGTTCAAGAGAAATTGCGTACGGAAAAAGTGGTAAGCGGAATAATAATAACTAGAAATGCAATTCCAAGGAATTACCAGTGCATGAAAATGCTAAAGTTGTGATGTAAAATATCATGTATAGTTAAAATAGATAATACGGTGATGCTAGGATAGACATGGTGGCTGCATAGCTTAATAAAAGTTGATAGTTTAAAAGTAGTCTGTTTAAAAAGCTGAATGTAGATAGTTTAAAAGTTGTTGATAGCCAGTAAATAGTTTAAAAAGTTGTTGATAGACAGCTAGTTTAATAGATAGTTTAAAAGTAGACCCGTTTAAAAGTTGAAGGTAAATAGTTTAAAAGTTGTTGACAGACTGGAAGTTTAATGAATGTTGATATTCAAATAGTTTTAATGGCTGTGTATAGGTAGATATTTGACGATAATTGAAAGTTGGAATGGCTCTATAGTTTGCTAGCAGTTATGCTAAGATTTTTAACTATGCTAACCATGCTTACTTAACTAACAGCTAACGTTTTCTAGCAGTTTAATCAATGTTGATATTCAAATTGTTTAATGGCTGTGTATAAGTAGATGTTGTGATAACTGAAAGTTGGAATGGCTCTAATGTTTGCTAGCAGTTATGCTAAGATTTTTAACTATGCTAACCATGCTTCACTTAGCTAATGTTTTTTATAGCAATGCTAGCAATGTTAACTATCTTAACCATCTTTACTTAGCTAACTAGCTAAAATGTTCTAGCAGTTTTTTGTAAACATGTTAACTTGCTATTAATATTAACATGCTAACCATGTGACTTAGCTAACCTAGCTTATAATTTTTAGTAGTTATGCTAACTATGTTAATTAGCATGCTAACAATTTCAACATGCTAACTAACATGCTAACAATGCTAACATACTAACTATAATAACCATGTGACTTAGGTAACCTAGCTAATCATTTTAGTAGTTATGCTAACTAGCATGCTAACATGTTAACTCTTAAAGCCTGAGACTGCAGGTGGCCTGAACACCTGGCATAGGATTCTAATTGCTTAATGGCATTATTATGATGTCACAATCACAATGTTAATGGTAATAATAATAGTTTAAAAAGTATAAAAGTTTCAAAGTTGAAAAGACATAGCAGCTTGGTCCGTTTGAAGACCTACTTTACAAAGTTTGAATGAAGTTTCTAAGTTAAACTGTTCAAGAGAAATTAATAGTCACGGAAAAAAGTGGTAAAGCGGAATAATAATAACTAGAAATGCAATTCCAAGGAATTACCAGTGCATGAAAATGCTAAAGTTGTGATGTAAAATATCATGTATAGTTAAAATAGATAATACGGTGATGCTAGGATAGACATGGTGGCTGCATAGCTTAATAAAAGTTGATAGTTTAAAAGTAGTCTGTTTAAAAGCTGAATGTAGATAGTTTAAAAGTTGTTGATAGCCAGTAAATAGTTTAAAAGTTGTTGATAGACAGCTAGTTTAATAGATAGTTTAAAAGTAGACCGTTTAAAAGTTGAAGGTAAATAGTTTAAAAGTTGTTGACAGACTGGAAGTTTAATGAATGTTGATATTCAAATAGTTTAATGGCTGTGTATAGGTAGATATTTGACGATAATTGAAAGTTGGAATGGCTCTATAGTTTGCTAGCAGTTTTGCTAAGATTTTTAACTATGCTAACCATGTTACTTAACTAACTTAGCTAACGTTTTCTAGCAGTTTAATCAATGTTGATATTCAAATTGTTTAATGGCTGTGTATAAGTAGATATTTGACGATAACTGAAAGTTGGAATGGCTCTAATGTTTGCTAGCAGTTATGCTAAGATTTTTAACTATGCTAACCATCTTTACTTAGCTAATGTTTTATAGCAATGCTAGCAATGTTAACTATCTTAACCATCTTTACTTAGCTAACTTAGCTAAAATGTTCTAGCAGTTTTGCTAAACATGTTAACTATGCTAGCAATATTAACATGCTAACCATGTGACTTAGCTAACCTAGCTTATAATTTTTAGTAGTTATGCTAACTATGTTAATTAGCATGCTAACAATTCCAACATGCTAACTAACATGCTAACAATGCTAACATACTAACTATAATAACCATGTGACTTAGCTAACCTAGCTAATCATTTTAGTAGTTATGCTAACTAGCATGCTAACATGTTAACTATGCTAACCATGTGATTTAGCTAACCTAGCTAATCATTTTTAGTAGTTATGCTAACTATGCTAACCATGTTAAGCTAACTTAGCTAGTCATTTTTAGCAGTTTTGCTAAAATCTTTAACCATGTTACTTAACTATGCTAACTAATCATTGGGTAGGAGTCATAGTTGATGACAAGTAAAAGTTACAATGGCTGAACAGTTAAAAAGTTCAGTAGTTTAAAATGTTAAATTGTTTAACAGTGAAATGTTGTAGTGAGGACTTTTATTTTGAAACAGTTTTGGCAGAGGAAGCAGTTTTGCAGGATGTGTAGTCTTAATAATGCCAGTTTGTATGCTTAAAGCCTGAGACTGGCAGTTGATCCAGGTGGCCTGAACACCTGCCATAGGAGTCAATTGCTTAGCGGCCGTATGATGTCAAAATGTTACAATGTTAAGTCTATGGATTTTTAAAAAAGTTCTTTTAATAGTTTAAAAAGTATAGAAGTTTCAAAGTTGAAAAGTGCAATCGTTTGAATACCTACGTTACAAAGTTTGAATGAAGTTTCTAAGTTAAACTGTTCAAGAGAAATAGCGTACGGAAAAAGTGGTAAGCGGAATAATAATAAGAAGAAAAAGTTGTTGTTGCCTAGGAAGAACAGTACAGTGCATTTTCATACACTGTAATAAGAAGAAGTTGCCTAGGAAGAACAGTACAGTGCATTTTCATACACTGTAATAAGAAGAAGTTGCCTAGGAAGAACAGTACAGTGCATTTTCATGCACTGTAATAAGAAGAAGTCTCCGGATTTCAATAGAGGGGATGCATCCCCTCTAATGACAGAAAACAACACCCTCAAATCACAGCCCAGTAAGCTGTTTCACATAAAGAAATCATACAGATGGGCTGAAAACAGCACAGAGGAATTCAAGAAAGTCGCAGAAAATCATGAAATCCAAAACTTCCTAGATATATTCTTAGGCACCACATCAATTGTATGCACCATATTGCTATGTAGCATAGTAATGTTAAACACCATTTGAAATGACAACTTTTTTCATGTACAATCTGTATAGTGCTTTACATTCTCAGATTAATCTTATTATGTCTCAATTAAATTTGATCCAAAATGCCCCCCTCCCCCTCCTCTGCTTTTGGTGCTACCCTGACCTCTGGCTGCAGTGTAGCTGCAGCACCATAAGTAGATGCAACATATTGGGTTCTGAAATATTCACAAGAATCCATAGAAATTGAATCTTCATGTTGTATTATCCAAAATTAGTTGTACAGATGTATCATCTATCCTATATACACTCATTGAACCAATAAAGTAAATGCAAAAATAGAGACTTTTTTTTTAAATTATTCCATATTTTGTGTAGTTAGTCTAGGAACACGTGACATACAATCTAAATAGTCTACAAGAAACCTCAAAGTGTTACCTTTCATTTGAGACCAGGATTATGCGTCTACACTCATAGAATTTCCCCTGGGGATCAATAAAGTATCTATCTATCTATCTATCTAGCTGCCAACTCTCACACATTGGCCGTGAGACACACGCATTTGATTAGTTTCACACACTCACACGCCACACCCCTGATTTCTCACGCTGAAGTGTCAACCCGGTTGGTCAGATGCCTGAAAAATGAGTTTAGCCTATCTAAAGATCTACCTGTTGAGCCACGGTTATGCTTTCAGAGACGGTGAGAGGGTTCAAGAGCACCCCCTGTCTGTGGAATTTTCTAAAATTTCTCTCATTTGCGATGCTACTTCAGAAGCTGTCCCAGGCGCATTCCCCCCGCATTTCCCCGGCTTCAGGTATGCTTTGAGTATTATTGAGTATTTTTCACGCTGAATTGTCAACCTGGTAGGTCAAATACCTGGCAGATGAGGTTCAACTAAACTAAACCTATACATATGATATCACACATCAGGTGAACGTGCGGAATCTAAGCTTTCCAATGATATTAGCGGCAAGTTGCTGTAATAAATGGTTCGCGAGAAAATTAACATTGAACCGACGTGCAATTTAGGCTAATCATATTTGCATTTTGCACACAGTGCACACCCATTACTCTCGGTTTAATATTTCACTAACCCTTCACACAACACGTGGCAAACCCAATATCACAATAAACAGCAAAACGAATACGAGGATATAAAGCATGCCTCTGTGCAATAAGTGGTTCCTGAGTAATCCGGTTTTGAAATTGCAACACATTTCTACATAGCCTCATTGGGGCGAAATTATAATGTATTCTAATGTAAACTATTTGTCAGTAGGCCTACATACATTTTTGTAAATTGCTCAGCCATAGATTATCCCACTATCATGGTTCTTATTTGCATGGCTAGCCCGATGCCGAAGCACCACTATTGAAAAAGCTGTTGGTAGCATCAGCTAACTAGCGCCAGATTTTGGAGTGCAGGGGACAAGCCGAGATGGGCTATGAGACATACATTCACACTCGGTATCATGTTTCAATACACTTTAGGTCAATATCACACCGGAATTCTCCTTTAAATAAACTAGCTGAAGAACACAGGTGACCACTTCTGCATAATTTCATGGAGTGCTGAAATGTACACACATTTTTGAACATTTCTGAACTGTGAAATGTAGCATATGTTTTTGTGGTTGTGAACTTATTGCAATATCACCATAACTATTCCACCTGTGTGTGCATGGTTATAATTCTGAAGTGCAAAATAGCTTAGGCTACAGCACAAATATTTCCATAAAAATAAGCAAGTCTGACCTCTGAATTTATTTTGAAAGTGCGCCTGATTGATGCATTTAAAAGTTAAAATATACAAACATTTCTTAAATTCTTACAAAACACACCCAAAATTGTTAGTTTGCCCACTTTTTTAAAATTGTTTTTCAGTTTGTTTAGTTTTTGTCATTTTCATTGGAAAAAAAAAAACTTTTTTTTTTTTTTTTTTTGTAATACACACATTCTCCCATTCCTCTTCTGTCACACACACAGTGACAAGCGCCAAATGCCCCGCAGTGTTGAAGAGATCAGTCATCCCCCTCACTTTTGATAAGGTAAAAAGCCTTATACTGTAGGTATGCCAAATAAATAATAACCTATAGGTTAACGCTAGGCTATGTATGTTAATGTCCCCATTAACAGCATCACGTCACTAACCACAGCGACTGCACAATCTCGTATTCACTCTGTTGGATATCTGAAGCCAGTTTGTCTACTTAGATACTGTAAGTGTAAATCCTCAAATTATGGCCGGGGTCTTAAGACAAAGTACAGGCCTTTAGGGGCAGGATTGTATTCGAGACAGCCCTTTATTTCTTATGCAAGTTTTATTTTGAGACATGCGTTTCTTGGAGCGGCATACTGGTAGGCCTTCAAAAGTATGACATTTTCGGTTTAGTTTGATATTTAATTTACTTTGGACTGTTTGATTATATTGTTAAATGTTGGGACTGATGGGCACTGAAATCTGGGGAGGTATTTGATGATCACTATTACGTATGTAGTTGAAAGAGTGTTGGGATTTCAAACAAACCTTTCATGTGTTCATTGAAGGTCCACGGTGCTATAATGGAAACCTTATTGCGTAGCCAAGTAGCCTATATATTGAGTTATTTTTAAATTATGCATAATTTACGTTTTATTAATTTCGTAGGCTGGCTTTATTTTGTTATATAGAAGTATCTAAATAACCTGTTAAAATGTACCAGAATTCAGGAAATTGCATCTAGTCCAAAAAAATTTTTCTGGGGGAGGACCAGAAATATTACTCAAGTACAAGTTCAAATACCGATCTGAAAATGTACTCAAGTAAAAGTAAAAAGTAGTCCATTCAAAATGTACTTTAAGTAAAAGTTACTTAGTTACTTTTTTTTTTTTTTGGAAGGGGGTACCAGAACAACCAGTTTTACCAAAGACTTTCTAATGAGGAGATACAGCACTCAAAAAATCCTCCATAGTAATACATGGGGTTAGTTTGTAACGCCAATATGGCAGTTGTCTACACATCATATGTCTACACATATCACAACCCTTCCGCGGCAAAGCGCCGACATTGAAGCCAATCATGTGGTGTGTTGTAAAATACATTGAGCCAATCATGTGGTGTGCTGTGAAGACATCGTGCCAATCATCTGTTGTGATCTCGCTGCTGGAGCAAGATTGGTGTCGGAAGCCTTACGCACGCATTTCTGCTGAAATAGATGCACGATAAGTGCCCAAAAAGTGTTGCAATATGGCCGCCGAGTGGAGGTACTTGCCTGAAAAGGACGTTGAGAAATGGAGATCTATGTGAAAAATTCTCCTTTAAGTTTGAGCAGTAGTTGATTTTCAAAGTTAGTTGCACTCATCCTTGGGTCGCTTTGCAGTGAACAGTAATCCAGCACAACTGAAAAGCCCCTCACAGGCAGCTGAGGCAGGCAGGCCAATATTGAGTTGCAGAGAGTTTTTTTATATTTGGAAACGAGCAGAAGGTTCAGCAGATTAAAGGGTGTCATACTGGGGGAGAAAGTGGGAAGTATAGGGCCCCAATGGAGGAGAGGGCCCGTGAAAAGTGGAATACAGGGGGCACAACATTTTCACCAGGCATTAGTAATAACTCAGGTAATCCACACATAAAAAATCCAAACAACTCCATAAGTAGAGTCATGTAATGAAGTGGAATAACACAGGGGAAAAGTATTAAACACGCTAAGAAAAAGCACTAAGGCAAGGAAAGGGAAGGAACGAGCTGGAATCTGTATAGAGAGTAGTTATCCTTTCTATCTGTGCAAATTAATATAAGCTTGGTTAGTAGCCTACATATTGATGGGCTATAAAAGGTTTTTTTCATTACCAAGGTGTCACACAAGAAACATTTCATGATGGATAAAAGCAAAAAGCTCTCCCAAGACCTTTGCAACCTTATTGTTGCAAAACATATCAATGAAACTGGTTACAGATGCATTTCAAAACATCCGAATCTTCCAGTAAGCAGCATGGGAGCCATTATCTGCAAGTGGAAGAAACATCACTGCATCATCAACCGGCCATGCACAGGATCTCCTCGTAATATTTCTGACCAGGGAGTCAGAAGGATAGTCAATTCCAAGAGCCAAGGACCACTCGGAGAAAGCTCCAGAAAGACTTGAAGGCAGCCAATTCAATTAAATAGTTCTGGAAGTAACTAAAGATTAGGATTCACAAGAGGGACCCCTGGAATCTGTTTAGAACTTAGAACAATGGGCCAAAATCAGACCTGATACTGCGACCAATAAGTTTTGTCATACAGGAAGGGATAATGTATAGAACGCCGGTCATTATGGGGAAAATAAGTCCCGACAGTGGAGGGTCTTGTTTCGCCCTGAAGGGACTTATTTTCCCATAATGACCGCCGTTCTATACATTATCCCGCTTATTATACGGCTACTTGCCAAAACGAAAAAAATAAACTCCATGATATGTCTCTTTACACTTATTTGTTACCGTTTCGTCGTGGCTTTTGCTGAGAAACAAATAGTTCGCAACACACGCTGAACTTGAATCAAACATTCTTTAGAACACAGCTGATCAACCGTCTGCTTTCACTTTTGAATAAAATTCCAAGCGCAAACTCCGTTGCCATTGACAGCGGTCATTCTTGTTTTCAGAGGTCCTTTCCCAAGAAATAATGACCGCTAGAACTTTCGGAAATCCCATTCAAGTCAATGGAGCATTCTACTTGCATTGTGAAGAGCCGTATAATAAATGTGTGTTAATATAATGTGTGGTGAAAATTTCGAATAGACTCACTGGAAGTTTAGGCTAATTACTGAAAAAAAAAAAAAAAAAGTGTTCAATACTTATTTCCACCATATATTTATTTTACCTGAATATTTTAACTTCCAAATTAAATGTCAAAATGAAAGTCTGACTGGATTTTGTATACAAAACATAGTGAAAACTGTGTAAGGTCACTCTCACTCTCCCTTGCTAAAGAGATAAATGGTTTAGTCCGCCGTCACGATTCATAAGGTAGTCTATCTTTTGTTTATTTAGTTGAGCATCGCTAGTAGTGGACCGCTAATTGTTTTGCTGCTGAGGCAATGTCTTTCTCCAAGAAAGCCAAGTCAGGTTACTAAAAACAAAGGCCAAAACAGGAAAAAGAGAGACATCAAAATGAGGGGAAACAACTGCTAATAAACTTCTTTCCAAAGAAAGGTGAGCACAAACGTCAAAACAAGAAATCCCATGGTGTTTGCTTAAATATCTCCGCAATCATTAGTGGTTTAGGGTGCGATTTTTTTCTCTCCCTTTCCGCAGCAAAATTTGGGTTGGCACCACCAAATCTCACTCCAAGGTTTTTTGAAAAGTTGGCAGCCCTGGCAGGGGTGCATGTGCAGGAAGCATTTGATTGTCAGTATGCATTTTGGATAACCAAAGGAGCGTTTCCATAGGCATTTTACAAAAGGCATGAGCATACCTTGGCAAATAATGGTCTAAAGCACTCATATTTTCATATTGATCTACTTTTGCACACAGCTTCACAAGACCTGGTGCTAGGGCTCAGTTGTGTTTCTAAGGGACTGTTATTTATTTATGGGGCCACCGGAGGAGTTTTGGGAGTGTTAGTCAAAAAAGACGCTACCCTCCCTCGCCAGCAAGACATTTTTCTATGACCCTCCAAAGTGATTGAAAAAAAAACGCATGACCCTCCCCAACAATTTATTGATGCCTTCTGTACTGGGTCAATTTAGGAGCTTGCATGCTACCACTACTTCCATGAAATGCCCTGAAAAGGCACAATTTAACAAATAATCACCGGGACCGAAACATACCTGTCAACCTTTTCCGGGTTTATCACGTATTTTAACTTTTTTTCCCGCTGTCTTAGGAGGAGCTGCAGGGCTGTCGCAAGGGTGTGTGAGGTCCTGTGCGAACTTGACAGGTGCGAGGCCCTTTTTATTTACGTACATGAAATCACGCGATAGCCTACTTTACACGTAGCCTACTGTCGGTGCATTTAGTAGGCTAATAGGCTACACCAGCTTGTCTTTAAGATGGGGAATTGTAGCCTATAACATTAGCTGAGTCACATACTATTTGGCCATAAGCCATTTATCATCTACATGTAGGCCTACATCACGAAACCAAACTAGTGTAACAAAGCACCTTAACAGGGGGAATTAATTGGGCATGAATCATTGTGCTGAACTCTATTTGTCAATGAGCAGAGACACACTCGACATTCAAACTATTGATAAAATGTGCACTATGGAAACTGGTCTGTAGGCTAACATTGGACACAAATGACAATGATTCGCCATATCCTGACTCAGAAAAAAACATTTTCTTGCTTACTTTGCCACAAACTCAGCCATGAAATCATAGGTCAACTTGCAGATAGACATTGTTTTCATTTCGGGCGAGCCCACTAGTCTGTGACATGGAGGTGCGCAAATAGTTTTTAATTGCCTATTCGACTTCAAAAAGCTTTGTTCACCCGATGCCAGTCACTGATCGCAATTTAAAAGTTCGGGAAGGTTCGTTCAATCTTTTTAAGTTTTAAGTGCTGTAGCCTAGGCCTATCTGTCCCCTTTTTAATTATATCTTGAGCCTATTATGAGGTAGCCTACAGTGCGTTATGTCCTGGGATTCGGACGTGCTCCAAAAGAAAAAAAACTTTGGGATAGATTTTTATAGATGGTTGTGAGGAGCAATATGAGAAAGAAATTGGATGATCATTGATTGTTGTTTTGGGACGTTAAGCCTTTTCCATATGTGTCAGTGAAGGAGATAGAAGAAACGTCAGGTAGCCTAATCCATAGTTCAAAGTTCATAGGCCTTATATGACTTCATTCTAAATTTTGTAAATGTTCTTAGTGATTATGAGGAACAATATGAGAGAAATTTGGTGATCACTGATCGTTGTTTTAGGACATTAGGCCTAAGCCACGTTAAGCTTTTTGTTTAGGCTACAATAGGGGTTAATGAAGAATAAACGCTTATGTCATCTTTGGCCAGGTGCAAGGCCCATCAGATGCGAGGCCCTGGTCCCATGAATACAAAAGTTGGGTCCCTAAATGATAATCAATTTTCCTCTGGTGACCTAGAGGGCTGAAATGTGGTCAGTTCAGAGATGCTTGTAATCCGGCAGAAAGAAAAAACAATATTCTAGCCTCTGTAACTCTGTGTCAGTACATCACACAGTTATTTTGACTGTTTCCTACGAAAACTTAGCCTCGTGAGACCATCCTAATCTTGCGAGCCTCAGGTTTCCACTCGCAGATCAGTCTGGCATCTTTTCGATAGAGAAAATTTGGAGCAGTTTACCAAACGAACGGCCAATCAGCATTGGTTTTGAGGTGGGTTTAGGTGTGACGCAACTAACAACATGACGGCATCCACAGATGAGATGAGCATATCGCGCAAGTTTTATTCAAATTAGAAAGTATTCTTGGGGAAGCTGTGAAGCTATGAGTCTCAGCCATGCAGCTGGGAGGAATGAACGACACAGACATCCTCCACTGCTGATTCCAGTTCATAATGGAGGAATATACTTTCTTCAGAAGTGTAGGGCCTACCGTGAAAACTTGATGGGAATTGTTGTTGATTAGGTTCATATCACATACAAATGGTTAGTTAAAAAATTTAACTTAATTGTATGTTAAACGAAGGCATTAGAAGAACACTTTGTTCATCTAATTGGTTGATTTGGCCCGTCGATAACCAACATATGTGGTGATAGACAGATGGTTTATCCAATCAGCTAACCAGTTTTTCCGCCCCTTCCCAAAAGTTTTCCAACGGAAAGTTCCCAGATGGACATGCAGAGCAAATGCGAAGCATCCATCTGGCGGAGTCAGGTTAATGAAAACTACAGGTTCTCAGCTTTCTATAGAGGTCAAACATTTGATAGTAGGCCCCAAAAGAGGTGGGAACAATGCCCTTGTACAGGCACAGTGCAATTTCAGGCAAAATACCAACTGCCCTCCCTACCAGCTCCTCCAACCCCAGCACGAATAATAGATTAACCAAACGTGACAGTACAACCAATCCTTGCAATACTGGGTTGTCTTTCCAAACTCATTCCATTATAAAGCCCTGAAACATCAAGAGTTGAGCAAAGATAACTCCCCTACCAACCTGGTCTTCAGGCATTCTCTAGAAACATCCAGCACTTTAAAAGCCCAAGACCTGGCCACATCCACACAAAATGTTTGGATTAACCAAACCCCCAAAACCAAAGACATTTATGATGAATATTGGCAATCTAAAACACAATCCCAAAGCAAAATGCAATGCTATTTGACCCTAAACAGAAAATATGCACTTGCACATTACCTAACAAAAATAAAAGAAACAAATTTGAGAAGCATACTACAGACTCAGTGAACACCGCTTAGCCTAAGAAACAGGAAGACACAAAAAGAGATGGCTTCCAAAAGATGAGCGTCTATGCCAGCAGTGCAGAGATGATGTTGTCGAAACTGAATTACACTTTTTAACAAAATGGCCAAAATTCGAATCAATTCGCAATAAATACTTCCCAAAATTGAAGAAAAAATGTCTGATTTCTATGACCTACCTTACCCGAATAAAATACTGTATTGGCAGAAGACACAGACAGTTGTATTACTGCTGCCCAATATGTCCTTGCCTGTCACCAGCTGAGAGACACAGTGATTTCTGTATGCATGTACATGTGACACACACACACACACAACCCCCCCACCACCACCACCACCACACACACAAACATGCACGCACCCCTCTCTCACAGCCCCACACAAATACACTACAGTTTCCTCATGTTGTATGTACCATACCTGAATTTTCTGCGCAATCCATTTGGTATATATGCCCTGATTTATTGTATGTCTGTAAGTTTGTTGCCTGTTTTGAACACACACACAGACACAGACCCCCAAAAAAAAAAAAAAAAACTGTTATTTGTACATGTACTCCTACTTCTTGTATATACCTGTATAATTGCTTAGATCCTGATACTGTACATTTATGTCATATTTGTCATGCCAATAAAGCACCATTTGAAATTGAATTGAAAGAAAGAGAGAGAGAGAGATACAATTTACAGAGACCAGAGATAGAAAACAAACACTTGTTGATTCAACTCATTGCGAAATGACAAATCAATGACAGTGAGCAAAGCTAATCCCTGTGGCTTTGGGAGGAGAGAAGAGAGAGAAGGTTGTGTGTGTGTGTCTCTGTGTGTGTGTGTGTGTGTGTCTGTGTGTGTGTGTGTGTGTCTCTGTGTGTGTGTCTGTGTGTGTGTGTGTGTGGTGGCTGGGAGGGGAGGGGTGAGGTGGGGGGGTCGTGTTAGAGCCGGGAGCCTCCTGGTGGTCTGATATGGAATGCCCCCCCCTCCCGACACACCCACGTTTTGTAACATGTGTTGTCCAGCAAAGGTTACCAGACCCTTTTAATAGCCTGTTTAAATGTCACAGATAGTGATTAATATATGTTTGTTGTGGTCATATGCTTTTGACGGCATTTCAGTGAAATACCAAACCTGAGCATTTAAAAAATCACAAGCATTTAAAAAATCCAATTCAATTGAACTTTATTTATTCACAAAGCACCAATAACAATTTAAATTGTCCCAAGGCACACGAGCCCCAAGCCCGAAACCCCTTCCAATATTTCAATATTGTGGTGTCCTTCATGATTTGGTCTTGATCTTGGTGTACAAAGCTGGAAAAAATGAGCATTTTAGTTAAAAAGAGGGGAATATGGGCAAGAATCAGATCAAAGAAAAAGAGAGAGGCTGAGAGGTTCTGAGTGAGAGAGAGGAGAGAGAGAGAGAGAGAGAGAGAGAGAGAGATGGAATGTAATCAACCAGGACAGACTTTCAATGAGGCTGAGGGTTTGTGTAATGAGCATCCTGAAGCAGTTCAATTACGGTAGTGTTTTTTCTGGGGGTTAAATAAATGCACAGGCATTTTCTATCGGTCTCCTCAGTGGCCTGAGCTCAGAGTGAGAGTGAGACATGGTCCCCTTTCAGCCAGTTATCACTTGACGGTCATTGTGTGTGCTGTGTGTGTGTGTGTGTAAAGGTTTTCAACCAGATAAGGACTCAAGGGTTGTGTGTATGTGTGTGTAGGTTTTCAGCTAGGCAGAAAAGATGTGAAACCATTTGTGTGTGTGTGTGTGTGTGTGTGTGTGTGTGTGTGTTTTGTGTGTGCGCGCTACAAAACACCAACACAGAATGTGTGTGTGTGTGTGTGTGTGTGAGAGAGAGAGAGAGGGGGAGGAAAGAGAGAATGTGTGATATTCTCACCCATTATGCTTTTGGGAATCTATCCTTTTCTCCATCATTACTTCAGAGATTACCAAGGGCCCACTTTCTCTCTCTGCCTCTCTCTCTCCATTACTCTCTCCATCACTCCCTCTCTACCCCCCTATGTGTTCTCTCTCTCTCTCTCTCTCTCTCTCTCTCCTCTTCGCTACAGTCATTTACTAAAATCACTGCTGTGTCTCTGCTCCAGTGGGGGATGGAAGTCATCAGGGCTTCACAGCACACTGGAGTGAGCAGTGGTACACCTCGCCCATTAGAGCCTCAGCAGATCTCTCCTCCGCAGGGCCACCCAGTCACACTGCTCATCAGCCATGTACACCTGCAGGACATGGGACACTAGCCATCACGGAGCTAGACATAAGATTTATGCCTTATGTCTTGGCACAGGAAGATGAGCTGTGACTCTGTGACTCTCTGGCCTCTAACTGGAAAATTCAAATAGTGAACAGTCTTTAGCAGTGGCAATCACACAGTGAGAACAGGCTGTAATACCAATAAACCAATATTTGCTAATATACTGGCAGAGCGCAGGATGCAATGAAGCAAAAATGGGGTGAGTACTCATGAGCTTTTTAACATCTTCTAGAAGAGGAACATGGGGCGGATTAATAAATGAGATCTGCTCTATGTGTTTTAGAAATTAAAGGAATTCATTCATAGAGAACTTCTTCCTGTGTGTGCAAACACACCCAAAAATTACCAAAATGATTTTGACTAGAAATCAAATCAGCTTTAGTTCATGTGCATTAACTTCATGATTTAGCATTGCCTGCCACAATGTAAGTCATACAAATTGGAGCCCTGTCTTTACAGTAAACCTAATAATAATAATAATAAAAGCATTCCTTTTCTGTGGTCACATCCAAATCAGATAGTATTCAGATAGTATTAACTGGTACACTTAATAGGTTTATTCACTGTATCAAAGAGTAACAAGTTTGTAGCAGCACAGCTGTTACATGTACACTGAAGACAATGAGGCCTTGACTGGAGCTAAGAATGGTTTGTATATCAAATCTATCATGGGCAGATTTACCCCATCCAGCAGGTCTCAGGTCAGCTCTTTGCCTCTGATGAAAATTTAGGCAAATTGGCAAAGTTTTGTAAAAGCACTCAGTATTACAATGTAACAACTATATGTAGGTACCCACAAATACATAATGCAAGTACAATGATAGTACCTGATAGTACATGTTGTTACACAGGTTGTACCACTGTACCTAATTAGGTAGGTACACTGTAACAGCGACACATTAAAATAAAGTGTTACCGATATTTATAATAAATAATTCATCAAGACAAAAAGGCTTCCTTCCTAATCCTGCCAGTGCCTTTGAGGAGGTCTGCTCCTCTCTCTCTCTCTCTCTCTCTCTCCCTCTCTCTCTCTCTCGCACTTTCTCTCTGTTTCTCTCACACACCGATTTACACGTTTCCTCTCAGAACTCAGAACTTCCTTTTTAAGTTTGCTACTTTTGTGGCATTTTAAAAGTGGCAAAGAGTCTGTTGGGTCTGTTCAGCCATGACTTTATCGGCCTGAGTAGTGCTGTCTGAGTAGTGCTGTCTGAGTAGTGCTGTCTGTCTGTTTTCTTCACTGGCTGCTTCGAGAGGATAAGCTGAAGCGAATTTGCTGCTCTGCTACTTTCTATCCTTGGTGTCTCTACTCTTGGGGCAAGTGTGTGTGTGTGTGTGTGTGTGTGTGTGTGTGTGTGTGTGTGTGTGTGTGTGTGTGTGTGTGTGTGTGTGTGTGTGTGTGTGTGTGTGTGTGTGTGTGTGTGTGTGTGTGCGCGCATACAGCACTTCTGGGAGCCTACTGATGAAAAGGTCAATTGATTGGTTTTACGGAACAGACCATGAGCAGTCAATTTTTATAACATCGGAAGATGAGTCATTGACCTGCCTGGAGACGCCTGGCATGAATATGAGGCCTGAAATGTGTGTCCCCAGGAAATGTCAAAAATTTGAGCAGGTTATGTTATAGAACCACAAAGAGGAAATCCCAAGAAATAAATCCAGAAAGCTCCTGTGATCCGCCTTTTTCATGAATTTTTCTGTTTTGTGTCTCTTCAGATTTTCCGTCTTTTATTTGTTTGTCTTCTCTCTAGCTCGTGTCACCACGCTCTCCTTATCTTTCTCCTTGTCTCCTCACAAATATGGCTGGAAGTCAACTCCAATTGTTTCAAGCGGTACACAAGGGATCCACCGCAACTAAATGGAAAAACTGAAACCATGACATTCTGTCGTGAAATCCCATTCCCGACACCACTGCCCCCACCACTGCCCACCACTGCCCCCACCACTGCCCACCACTGTTCAGCTGCCCTTGCCACTGCCCGCCACAGCAGATCATTACACACTGTTTAATATGCCCGCTCTGTGAGACGCATGTCAATGCAGTCAGGAGGAGCTCTCTGGTCATATCTCACACGCGAAGGAGATCAGGGAGAGGGGGACCATACGGTCATTAAAACGTTAAAATCTAACTGTCCTCTCCATAGGAGTGTCCATTGGTATGTATGAAATAATGAACTGATAGGTGCATATGATCAATTCATGAAGGTGCATATGTAACTAGAAATCATGTATTAACATGAACGTTCATGACGACTATGTGGTATTAACTTATTACTACATTAATTACACTGTAATAACATAACATTTGCAATAATGATGCCATATATTGAGATGAAAAATGTTTTGCATTGTTGAGTTATAAGCTCATCGCTGTTTTACGTTTGTTGAAACTGCAGAGCAGAGGAGGTTAGATCATCACCATGATCATCATTATTCTATTATTACTAAAAACTGATAAATCAATAAAAACACATTATGAAACAAAGCATTAGAAACATACCATAATGAAATGTATAACTGATATTGAAAAACTATTTAAAATGTACAAAGAATGCTACAGGGTAGAACATACAGACCGCAGAACAAAAATAATCCAGGGAGGCAGCAAACAGCACAGGCTGAGTCAAAGACCTCAAACCTATTGAAGTGATAACCGAAATACTGGTGATGTAACATTTATTCCCTGTGCCTTGCCAACACACACACACACACACACACACCACCCACTCACACTCAGACACACACCAACACACACACACACACACACACACACACACACACACACCCCCACACACACCACCCACTCACACACACACACACACACACACACAGACACACACACACACACAAACACACACAGACACAGACACACACACCCACACACACCACCCACTCCACCCACTCCAGTCTCCTCCGCATCCTTGAAAGAATGTTTGCCGCTCTGATCGTTGCCATTGAGAGGAACGGAGGCTCTGTGACTGCTGAGGTCACACCTCCATCTCTTGGCGTCTGCCACGGACCCTGAGCCAGAGCGGGCTGCGTGCGCGTCCACGTGCGCCAGCTTGGCCAACCGAGGCGGAGGCTCTGGCCAAGCGCTTGGCACCTGTGCCTACTGTTGGCACAGCGGGCTTGTAGCGGAGAATAGGGAGGGAGGTAGCACTCTGACGTTCCTTGAGGCACTGTGTGTGTGTGTGGGTGTGTGTGTGTGTGTGTGTGTGTGTGTGTGTGTGTGAGAGAGAGAGAGATACATGTATGGGAATATATTGGCTATGTTAACATGTGAGGGAGATGACCATGTGTTTGTCCAGGCATGGTCCATATGTATGTTTGAGCATAGGCATGTACAGATATCAGCACACAGATCCTGCCTACGGCTACTCTCTCAACAGACACATCACAAATGAACTCACATCTTGTACATATTCTCAAAGAAAAAAAAAGGCCGCGCTGCATAAGTATCATCTGTGAGATGAGTCAGAAGGAATGAGTTGAAATGAACAGATCGAACAGCGAGGCACGTACTGTAGCAAGCTGAGATGATGTACACATTACATTACCAAATCTGCTAATCGCTAAGCAAGTCAAGCATAGAAACAAACACCATCTTCCCCTGTTTGTTGTGTCATGTACAATAACTCAGCCCATGAAAACAACACAGCACAGTCTTTTCCTGCTGGATGAAAACCACCAAGGCAGCAGATCACCTCCACCTGCCTGCCGTTAGGAATACAATTCAGCAGCAGTCATCCGTGAATTGCTACAAGGATCCACCCTCTGCACTGGACGCGGATCCGATTGCTCGAGTTTGTCTTTGAGGTGTTTATTTAATTAATTTCCATTCAGTTCAATGTGATTCGGCTCCATTTGGTCTGATACACGGCAAACCTCTGGCTCTCCCTCCCTGATCTGTTTCTCATCATAATGTCAGCTGGTGATCCCCCCCCCCACCCCTCTCTGTCTGTCTCTCTGCCAGTGTGGTTTGCGATGCTGTCATGAAGACCTTAATTAGCTCATTAATTCAGAATTAAAAGTTAATTAGTGGAGTTTTAACTGACTTTTTCTGTCTCTCATCTCACTGTGAGAAGTTACAATTTGCAAGCCAGATGAGGATTGCAATGGCTGCACGGTGTCAGATATACTCTGTTATCTGCCAGTCAAACGGAGAGATCACCATGTGCTTTGGAGTGCTTGTTAATAGTGTGTTACTGTCAAGGTATTGACTTTTGATAAACCCCAGTTGTGTCATTGAGACGTTTACCGACATGGAGTTTTTATCATGGGTATTGAAATACAACATCAACACTCAACACCCCACCATGTTTGTTGATAGCGTGTTACTGTCAAATGATTGAATTTGTTTATTCCCTAAGTTAGGCTCTCACAGGAGAGTCTCTACAGTGAACAGGGGAGGAGGACATAGAAAAGCAGACAAATGGTGAGTGGTTTTGGCTGTGGGTGTTTTGTTAACTCTAGGTAATGAGTCGTAATGTGGCATTAGGGTTGTGACAGTAACGAACAGCCAGGATGATTCACACAGCTTTCTCTGGACAGGGAGAATGCAATGCACAAAGCCCTTGACTTTCTGGGTGAGACAGATATTGAATGGAAATACTGTGCACTGGTAGTGTTGTGGCGATCCTCTCTCTCTGTGTGTGTGTGTGTGTGTGTGTGTGTGTGCATGCGTGCGTGCGTGCGTGCGCGCGTGTATATGTGTGTGTGTATGTGTGTCTACGCATGCACGCACGCACGTGTGTGTCTCTGCAAATCCGTGTGTGCATGTGTGTGAAGCACAGTCACAACAGCATATGATCATGCATGTATGAAATAACCTTGTATCGGTTACCGGGACTCCTGCCTGACATTCAGCCAGGGACAAAATGAGTGACTGCTATATATGCAGTTACAAAAGCGACAGAAAAAGTGCAATTCCCTCTCTGAAATGAATATGATTTAGTACGTATTACTTTACACAACCAAATGTTTTAACACACTGAATACAGCTTTCCCTGAAAACTACGCACAAATGGCATTTGGATAATTTTATTAGTCATCTGTTTTTCTGGTATTGCCTGGTATTGCCATAGAATTTATTTTGAATGAGACATTTTAACTTAATCTAAACAACATGAAAAAGCCCGAGGTAGGATCAAAAACTATCTCTAGGGTAAAATAATAACAAAAAAATCCTTACCATATGTTATCAGTAGTTCCAGAAGGACAAGTCCAGTTGTATTGAGGAAGTGATGAGAAGGAACAGGTTTGCCTTCAGTGAGAGTGGATGGAGGATGAGAAGGAGGAGAGGAGCGATGGCATCCTTTTATGTTCTCTCTCTCCTCTTCTCTCTCCCTGTGATCCTCCCATCCCCAGCAGACGTGCGGCGGACTCCTCTGCTGTGCTGCATGCGCTCTCCCTCTCCCTCCGTTTCTCTGTCTCCCCTCCTTCACTGCTTTCTCTCTCTCTCTCTCCTGTCCTTCTCTCTCTTTCTCTGTGGTCTATCTGACTCTGCCGCTCTCTTTCTCTGTTTGTGACTTGCAACACTCTTTATCTCAGAAGCGCTGCTGTCGTGCGCTGCGTCTCACTCCCTCGCTCAACCACTCATGGATGCAGCTCTCTCTCTTCCTCTCTCTCTCTCTCTCTCTCTCCCTCTCTCTCTCAAAGTCTCTCTCCCTCCTCTCCCTGTCTCCTTCTCTCATCCTCCTCTGGTGTCTCTGCCTGTCTTTTCTCCTCTTAATTGATTTTGATCTTGATTACTTTGCATCTGAGCATCCCCCTCCTGAGGAATGATAGATTACCCCCTACTGTGTGAGGTGCAGCACATCACAAAGGCTCTCTCTCTCTCTCTCCTCTCTCTCATTCTCTCCCTCTCTCTCTCTGCCCCTCTGTCTTTTCTCTGTCCCTCTCTACTCACTCTCTGATTACCTCTGTACCCCCCCCTCTCTCTGAGATTGTCACACAAAGAATGTTTGATCTCTCCCCTTTTCCAATCTTGCTCTCTGCCTTGTTCTTTTTCTCTTGTCCTCTTAAACCCTCTGTACAATACTCGTTCTACAACACACTGCCTCTATCCCCCCTCTCTTTTTCTCCTTCTTTCTCTATCTTTCTCTTAACACACTCTCTCTCTCTCTCTCTCTCTCTCTGTCTGTCTCTCTCTTTCTTTCTCCCCATCCGTGCTGCACCTGCTGTCCAACTCGTGGAAGTCCAACTCCTCTGCCTCCTGGACGGGTGTTTTTAAATGCTGTGCCAACCCTTCTATCCCATAGTTTGCCTCCTGGGTAATCAAACAAATTCACTCAGTTTCTCTGTGTGATGGCAATAAATTATAGCTCATTACAAGATGAAGCGCCACAGTGAGAACATGTTTATGATGCACATGTGATCCTGATTGAAATGAAAATCCCCTTCCTCCGTCCTTCCTCCTTGAGTTGCTTTCACACATGTGCCATGAATTATTCATTTCACACGCAAGGCATAACGATTTTATTTGTCATCTGATTGGATCAGAGAAAAGCCTCTATTTACACTGTCAAATTTGACTGCATTTGAATTTAATCTGTCTTCAGAAGTTTCTAAAGTATTCAAAAGGTGTTGTGTTGATAAAAGTTGATAGATATATTAATATGTTTATCTAAAATTGCAAATGAAAGCCAGGGATATTGAAATCATTTCTCTCTTACATAAGATTAAAAAGCATTCTGTGTGCTGTCAAGATTAGCTGCTGTCACTTTTAATATCTTCTTAAGGCAAGACTTCAGTTGGCCTTTAAAAAGTTGTATTCATATGTAAGTATTGGTTGAAGTGGTTCAAGTTGGAATGTTGTGTGTAAAATCGCATACTAAGAAGCTCAAGAGGAATTTGAAATCAGTGTGAATCATCTGTGCTCCTTTCAAACACTTCAATCTGACGACTGAAGCACACATGTGAAGTGTTAATGGAATTCTGCCAGAGCCATTTGAGTAGGACCAGGTGTACCAGAAGCCCAAGTCCCCACTGGTCACATCTATTTTTCACAACTTTATGATGCAGGACATGGGCAGGAACCTTGGACCCTTCCACATGCACTGCACATGTGTGTGTGTGTGTGTGTGTGTGTGTGTGTGTGTGTGTGCAAGTGTGTGCGTGCAAGTGTGTGCGCGCGTGTATGTGTGTGTGTGTGTGTGTGTGTGTGTGTGTGTGTGTGTGTCTGTGTGTGTGTGTGTGTGTGTGTGTATGTGTGGAGGTGTATGTGTTGATATGTGTGAGAGAGACACTACGTGGACGACTTTTAAGTGCGTTGAGTGAGCTCCACTGGAAAGCAGTTCTCACAGCTGGGGTGCGTGATGTAGGGGGCTTTTGTGTTGATAAGAATCCAGAGAAGAGAGATTATCAGTTCCACCCTCTCTCTCTCTCGTTCTCTCTCTTCCTCTGACGGACAGGAACAGGAGGTTCCAGGACTTTGGTTCGGTCGAAAGCTCATCAAAGACTGTTCTTGCATTTGTGGGTGTGTGAGAGAGATGGGAAAAGATACAAAGAAGGAGGGTGTGTGTGAGAGAGATAACAAGAGATGGAAGGAAAGAGAGAAGAAAAGAGACTGAGAGAAAGTCAGAGAGCATTCAGTACCAGTGGAGGAGGAAGTAAGTTAATGGATGAGAGAGATAGAGAGGGAGAGAGAACATAAACCTGCATAGCAAGGCTTGTGATCATCTCATAAAGGGTGAACTCTGGAAGCATCATTATCAATTCTGAAGAGCTTGTACCCAACTCTTCCCACTATTTCAACTGTAACTTCATCCATGACATGTTCCTAGGATTTTATCAGTTACCGTCTTAAAGGAACACACCAACATTTTTAGGAAATTAACCGGTGCAGCAGTTTCAATGTTATGCTATCTGTGCCTAGCTGCCCTTGCAACTCGTTGAGTTTAGTATGTTTTATGTTAACCTTTTCATTACAGCTTTTTAAGGGCCATACACACAAGGCACACTTTGGAACAATTTAACTTTTTGTCCGGTGCAGCAGTTTCAATGTTATGCTATCTGTGCCTAGCTGCCCTTGCAACTCGTTGAGTTTAGCATGTTTTTATGTTAACCTTTTTCATTACAGCTTTTCCACACACAAGGCACACTGGCTTGCCCCTCACTTCAACCAAAAATGGAGCCCTTTGACCATTTCTCTTCAAACACTCAACACTCCACAGCCACCTTTCTTTTCTTTACAGTCACCATGCTAGCTACCTGTCAGCGATGACACCCTTGCATGTGTGTGAAAAGCAGCTTGTTCTGTGTGAAACATAGTAGGAAGTGAACATGCTTATTGAATATCTTTTGAGTCAGTTTCTTTAGTTTCGGGCAAAAATATTGCTGATCGGCGATTGGGAAGTGTATGTCGTGAAAGTGAAAATATGATATTAGAAAGGAAAACAAAAGTTAAGGTTACTTTTGACATAGCGCAATGAATAAAACCGATACTCTGAATACTGATTCAGCTGTCTCTAAAAGTTTCTCAAATTGACACATTTAACCTAATCTTCAGTTTCTCTAATTGCTGCATTTAACTGTGATTTGGATTACACCTGCTTTTAACAGGCGCAAATTCTTTTACCGCAAAACAGACGTGTCTGTGTTTGCGCGATACTCAAACTTTCCCCTGACCCTCCTATGAATGCATATGCATGACACGGAAAAGCGCAAATAGCCATTCTCAGCTCCCGCAACAGGCAGTGTGCGGCCTGTTATGCCATGTTTTTACGTGCATGTTGCAAATCAAATACGCCTGCATTGGGTGCAAAAACGTTAGTACATCTGGCCCTCTGTGTCAAGTCAAACTGGAGAAAACACAGTTGCAGAGACAAAACCACAAACATTTGTGCACAGCCAATGGTAGTGTTGTGAAGTATGTGTGTGAGAGTGAGTGTGCTTGTTGATTTTTTGTTTTGTTTTGTGTTTTTGAGCTAGTTTTTTTTTTATTGAGTATTGGCCAATTTGCCCCAGATGGGCCGATCCACCATATGTCGCATGGGCCAGATGTTCTCCACCCCTGGTCTAAGCCCTAGTTCTCTGGAAGTTATTTCAGAGCAAAGAGCCACAAGGAAGTTTAAGAGTGTTCTGTCACCAGAGGACCATCATCTGCATAACATGATTGTAAAAAGTGGCAGGAGTCAACGGCTCCTTTTACTCAGATGCTCCACAGACAGATGTAGGTGATCCATTGTTCCTTGCAATCAGATTTGCTAACAACAACTGCTGACTAATAGTATCTGACTCAACAGCCAGCATTGTTATGATTCTTATTGGTTTGACATTGTATTATTGTATTTTATTGCTGTATTGGCTGATTGCTGATAGCAATATGACACTTTGCCAGAGGTGGCATAGTTAGTATTGGATATTGCATATTGCTCATCATTTTGGACACCTGTGTCATCTTATCAGTGATGTTGTCTTGTTGTTCTCTTGTTGCTGTCTTGTTGTTGAATGTTGTCGATGGTAGCAGATTAGATTTTGAGATGAATTAAAATTAATCCATGCAGATACACAGAAGATACCATCTCCACAGCACTGCACACAGCTCTCACCCACCTGGAGAAGAATGTCAGAATACAGTTTGTTGAATACAGTTCTGCATGTGACACCATAGTCCCCTCCAGACTCAACACCAACCCGTGGTCTCAACCCCAGCCTGTACAGCTGGAGCCTAGACTTGCTGTAAAGACAACGTCGTGCAGATGGTGAGATTCACGTTATCACGTTTGTGGACGAAACCCCAGCCTGATGGCAGGATGGTCTACAGGACAGAGGACAACAGTCTGCTACCGTCTAGCAAAAGGTATTGCATCCCCTCCCCACCACACTCACACACACACACACACACACACACACACACACACACACACTGCTACAACTATCAGCACAACATAACATTAGCACTATTTAATACTATTTATGGTTGCAAGAGTAGCCGAAACATAACATTTTTAAACTCCTCCTTATACCCCTTTAAAGAAGTGTAACAAAAAGTGAATGTTGAATGAATGCTGAATTTTGATTATCCACAATTACTGCACATCAAATATCATTATCATCATGGGCAGGCAACTTTGCAATAATGCCATGGTCTTTCTTTTTTATGCGTTTATCAAATGGTTACTTTGAATTAATGCTGAATGGTGTTTTGTCTCAGGAGCAATAAATGTGGGCACTTCTCCGCCTCAGCCCAGTAATGTGATTCGGCTGCACTGTGCCGCCTGCACTGATAAAGTTGTGCCCAGGGGAGGGGTGGTGGCGGTGAGACAGAGAGGCAGGTTGCCAGGTGGGTGAGACAGACGCCAAGGTGAAACGAGGTAAGCGAGAAGGGAGACAAACTCAAAGGAGCACCGAGTAACGACAGAGGCAGACTACAGTGTCAGAGCTCTAAGCTGGGGCTTCTGGGAATCAGGCTGTGAGCACACAAAGAAATATGTGAATCCAGCACAAGCACAGGGTCACAGTGACAACTGTTTCAGAGCAGAAGAATGGAGTGGGTTAGCAGCAAAATAATATGTTGGGACTATCAAGGCATGCTTAAACCAATGGGAAGATGGGGCTTGATTGTTTATGCACAATTAAGTGGAGTTTAACGCATGAACAATTAAGTGGAGAAATGATGACATTTTCCCACGTTTTATATTATATTATTTTATATTTTATTGTCTTTCACTGATAAGTCTCTTATTTGTCGGAAATCTTATTTGTTTGAAATCAACAGTAATTAACATCAACCTAATAAATGTTTGGCAGACAGCACCGCACTGATTGCTCTTCCATCATGTTTGAAGGTAAATCAAATCAGGGGATTAGTTTGTCGATACCAAAACAAAACCTAATTTAATTTAGAAACCTGGCAACATACCAATTAGTGGATCTGTTTGCTCAAAACTTTTAGTAGGTTAGAGATGACTGAATGACTATAACTTCTACTTCTTTATCAAGAGGCTGGTCAGAAGCAAATGAAAAACATTGCTTTTCCTAGTCTCCTAAACCTAAAAACACAAAAAACACAGCTTTAGTCATTTCTCCCTAGTTTGTGCAGAATATCTGAGATCTCAGTGTTGATCCTGGAGCTCCTATCACCTCCTCACTCCCCATACACACTGCTCCAGAGGGAGCTCAAACCACATCTCCTCACCAGGCAACAATCTTGGCTGTTCTAGAGGAACCAGCAGATTATTGGCATATTCCAGCAACTACAGTATGAGTTTGCGGTTGGCATTAGAACATGGGCACTGGCTCACTCGAGCCCTCCGGGCCTGGCGCTCCTCTGCAAAGGATCCTCACTCTGCCAGCCTGAGCCGGCCCCTGAGCCCACTGGCACCTGGACGGGATGCATTGCAGATGTATGTGTGTGTGTGTGTGTGTGTGTTATTGTGTTCACGGAGGCCTTAGATGTGTGCATCAGTAAGGTTTGGTACATTGTGAAGGCTGTATCTGTCCAGTTCCACCTGCGGAGGGGGGGGCAGGTGAGGGATTATGGAGGTGTGTGTGCAAGTGGTCAAAACACCTTGAGGCACATAAGCTGCCACTGTTTTTTTCTATCAGCGCTCTCTCGCTTTCTCTCTCTGTCTGCCCATTGGGTGTCTTCAGCCTGGCAGCCCCAAACCTAAAGTGCTGCAGGCTACAGTCTCAGAGTATTTTTGATTTGAATTCCTATTTTGAAAAGTGGGTTCAGGCATAGGTCTGTTACTAGTGGGTGAGGAAGTATTCCTGTCCACGTCAGTGTGCTTGTATGGCTGTGATACATACCTATGAGCTGTAACCAGCTTTCATTTATGTCCAGTAATTTAATATTGGACCACATTTTTTGTGTGTAGCCTTTAAATTAGCCCCCTTTAAGCACTTCTGTGAAGATAGAGATCTGAAATGAGCACTTTCCTGTTCAAAGGTTTGCTGTCGAGGCGGTTAGCAAACATCCCTACTTTAAAGGTTGTATCAGCGATTGCGGGGTAACGTCACTTCTGTTGATGTTCAAACAAAACAGAGAGCTAGTTCGCTACTCCCTCCCCCTCCCTCCCATGCAATTCAAACTCTCCTAAACGCACATCTTGTCGGTTATTGGTTGGAACACTTTATTTTGCCTTTGAGTGGTTGCCAACACTTGGTAGCAATTGTTTTTGTGTACAGATCCTAAAGAGACAGCCTGCTTATGGGGCAAGCAGATAGCGGATTGTTAGGAAAGATTAGATGAATGTGATCATTTATGTTTGAGCTTTTTTTGGGCCTGAAATCGCTGATACAACCTTTAACACTTGAAGTATTTAAATTATCCCTCTGTTCTATCTGTGCAAACACAGTGCACTTGAAAGTAGGCAGTTACAGGCACACAGTCATAATGACTTAACACTATACAACACTCTCCACTTCAATAAGTAAATGAATAGGTCAAGTTAAAAGGTAAAGTTTGTATAGCATATTGGATAAGATAATATAAAACAGTATAAGACTCAATGTGCATCATTATAAGAAGCTAAGGTACAATTTGGTGTCCCTGTGCTTGGATTGAGCCTTTTCAAGTGCACTAATCTGTAGCTATGCATGAGGCACCCTAGTACTTCATTCACCTAGGATAAGTAGACCTCTCCTTTTCAGCTCTTCAACACTCCCTGTTAACCACAACTGGGATGGCTGTAAGTGTTGTTCCAAAGATATGCAGGGTTGTCATGTTTGGACTTTGTTGTTTACTCTGAATTATTGCCTAGTTATAATGTCTGATTTTGGATCTTAGTTTTCTGGCTTCTATGCCTGGACAAATTTAGCCTGCATCTGGACTACTGAATAAATCTGCATTTCTCCCTCCACTTTCTTCTCTCTTCACCTCCTCCTCCTCACCACCTCCTCCTCCTCATCGCCTCCTCTTCCAGTGGCACTGCTCCCAAAACGTGGGGCGGCCTCCTCAGTCCCTCAAAATGCCTCAATGCTAATGTTACTTTCGTAGCATTAATAAAGTTGCACAGGAGGAAATGCAGTTAATATAGCTCAGTTAGTGCACAACCCCCAGGACATGTCTTATGCCCAAGGGCAGCCACTCTGTGTTGGAACCCATCTCACACAAAAGCCTCTGCTAAAGGAATACATATAAGTAGCTTTATGAAGGACAGCAAACCTTACCTAACCTGTATTTAACTCAAAATAGTCTTGCACTTGCTGTGTGAAGTGTTTTTATTTGTTCACTGACACAGGGCTTGAGCGGATACACATCTCGTTCCGGGGGTAATTAAAAGGGCCAGTGTAATGCAGGACTCTTCCTTTATATGTCATCCTCTTCTCCCCCCATGCATCTTCCTGTTGCTGTTGAAAGAACACATTGCCGAAGACTACTTGAGTCTGGTTTCCCCAGCAACAAGATGGCCATTTAAAATACATTTGGTGCGTAGTCGTGTGTGCATGTATGTATGTGCGTGTCTGTGGGTGTCTTTGTGTTTAGGTCTTGGTCTATGTATGCGTAATTGTGTGTGTGTGTGTGTGTGTGTGTGTGTGTGTGTGTGTGTGATGTGTGCATGTGTTTGTATATCTGTGTGTGTATTCATGTGTATGACTGTATTCCAGCCCTCAGATCAGGCCAGTATATTTGTCAGTACTCTTTGTTGAGTGTTGGGCCACATTTGAATCATCCCACAAAGGCCACGAGCCGATCAAGGGCTCTTTAAATGTGATCAGCCCAGCGGAACTATTTGCCTGGCCCGATGCCACCTGACTGAAAAGTGTCAATGATATTACGGATCACTTCTCCGGGGACAAAAAATCCATCTGAATGGACTTCAGAGACTTTGGGGTCGTGATGAGAGAAAGCGGGAATGGGTGGATTCTCTGATAGGATTTAGTATTATTTACGTTTTTCCCCCTTTCTTTATTTCTTTAATTCTGTAAAAACCTCTCACATATCTATTGTACCACACACACACACACACACACACACACACACACACACACACACACACACACAAAGCTGCACAATGTTCAATCCCCTTGCAGTTGTTCACTTTGAGGATGCCATTTCCCTTTTACGCGCCCACAGACCCATTGGGCATCCCATAATGTTTCCTGAGGCTCCGGCCTCTTCAGCTCAGCGTGCCTCTGTGTCCTTGCAGGTGTTACTTCTCCCGGATGGCCATTTGATCCTCCACTGAGGTCCAGGGGGAGAAGACATGTGCGAGTCTATACTGTGCAGCCTGTTGAAGACTGACAAAGGGAGACTTTAAATCAAATAAAACATCATTTTTCATTTTCATCTTTCTCTCATTCATTCATTAATTCACCCACTCTCTATAACTATGTGTCTCCTCATTCTTTCATTACTTGTGGAGGCTTTCATTGTTCACCTCCAACTTTTGATTGATTCTCTGTTTCTGAATTTTTTACTGTCTGTCTGGCCACCTACTCATTTCCCCGTCTTTCTCACCCCCCTCTTTTTTACACACACTGCACCTGAAAAAGATTACTTTGCCAACCCCTCTTTCATTATAAAACCTCTATTCTTTGGTTAGGTGGTTTCACGTGGCATGATTTCAGTATAAGTGTGTTTCTCCAAGAGAGCCAATGTCCTGTGGGTTCCATGTTTCATAACTCTTGGGTTCAATCTACCTTTCTATTCGCTGTTTTTTTTTTTTTTTGAGATGTGAAGGCTAGGCAAAAGAGTCAAGTCCAGCCAGGGTCGGACTGGGAACAAAATTCAGCCCTGGCAAATTTCTCCTGGACCGGCCCACTACTGGACCGACGACCCCCCACACACACACACACACAAGCCCACTGATACCAAAATCCCCCCGATTCCCCCCCATAAATAACAAACACACAGTATCATGCTGTAGCGACACTTCATAAACTGAACCCAAACATTTAGATTTGGACCTATAGGTTATTATAATCACAATAACACGGGTGTCCGGGGGGGTCTCTCTGGGATTATTTTTTTTTAATTCTGTTTGCTAATCACACCATTTTAAAGTGATTTGAGAGGGACAGGATTCAGGGATAGGCTACTAAAGACAGGCTCATCTTCTGTCTGTCTCACTTCATGTTACCCCATGCATTAAACCACATGTCACTGCTTGACTAAATGAAAAATATAGGCTACTGAACATGCATGGAGATCGTCATAGTTGACAGAAATTACGATTTGTGCCAACAGGTTGTAGAAACACAACCACAGCCTTTAGGCCTATTTGGTGCAAATCTTCTCTTTACTTTGGTTAGTCAGCGATTCACATTAACTGTAGGCTATCACCAAAAGTGTATACTGAATGGTTTTGCCCAAGTTTGTGTGCCGTCATCACATTTTGCAAAATTAGGCTACCTTCGTTAGCCTACTAATCTACCAGTAGATACTTTTTACATGCATCGACTCGCGATTGATTGTGCACAGGCCCGGATCTAGGCTGCTCAGATTGGGGGGGCAAATAGAAATTTGGGGTGGGCACAATGAATACCCCCTCCCCCCCTTAGTTTCACCTACAAATGCCTTACTTTTCACCTTAAAACCCGTATCTAATAGCAAACATGACATATTACATAGAACTGTTAATCATAGACCTGATTTTAATATTCACAGATATCTAGGCTATATTTAACATTTATTTTCTATGTGGCCTGTTATGAAATCATGTTTTGAACAATTAAAGCACAGTTCAGCTTTAAGAAACTCAAATAGTCTACATGAATGCTTAGCATTTTGTCATCATTAAGGCTACTTTGACAAACTCTTAGTCAGCTGATTTTAATATTTACAGATATCTAGGCGATATTTGTAACATTTATTTTGTATTTGGCCTGGTTATGAAATCATGTATTGGACAATTTAAACACACTCTGAAACCTGAAGCCCAAAGTTGGAGACATGCAGACATTGCTGCAAATGTAAAACCGGATTACTCTGGAATGGCTAACGGTACAGGGGAATGCTTTACACCTTTTTATTCGGTAAGGTCTGCTGTTTCTTCTAATATATGGTTTGTCATGTGTTCGGGAAAGATTCGTGAAGTATTCCAACAAGATGAATGGGTAGGGAGATGGGCACAGAATGTAACATGATAAATTAAAGTTACTTTTCTCGCATACCGTTTACCACAACTTGCGGCCAACATCGTTTAAAAGCTGAGAAAAAGCTCTTTCGTGTGATGTGATACATGTAATGTCTTTGTGAAGAGTAGGCTATCGGAGTAGGCTATTTCAGCAAAGAATGGGTGAATTTGGACGCACTTCCTTTCTTGCCGTGCGCTGTCACATTCTCTACTGCGTAAAAGACATAGGCTAAATTAATTTGCGTTGTGAATGCTAAGCTTAATCAGGCCATAGGCTAAATAAAAATCGCTAGTCGGATGCAAAGCAGAATATAGAAAGAAATGGGCACCAAAGCCACAGTGGCCTGTGAACCTCCGATGGGACAGGGAAGGGACATCACGGCCAACGCAAGGGGCAACGACGTGGCCGCCGTAAAATTCCCACCCTGCTTATAACACAGTTAAGGAATGACCAATGTTAACTGGCTAGATCACCTTAGAAAGCTAACATGCACATTAGCTAAAAACAAACCTTATTCAAACGAGAATAATCCAAAAAAGGTCTTTATTTAAACCAGCAACAAGAATCTATATTACATCTAGTGGCCTATAACCTTTATGGAAATATAGCTAAGCCCTCGCTACTGAAGTATGAAACAGCAAGTGATGCACTCAGTGTGGAATGGTAGGGGAACGCGTCTGCTGCTCAGGTAGCTTATTTATACTATCCAACCAGCAAATCAGCATGCTAGCACCCTCGAAATTCAGACGGGACGAATTAGAAAAGTGTGATTGGCAGATTCAATAGCTGTCAATTAAAATTGACCAATTAGGTGGGGCAGAAGAAATATTTGGAGGGGCATTGCCCCTCCCAGCCCTATTCTAGATCCGGCCATGATTGTGCATCTAATGTAACACTCGTGGAGAGACTTCCACTTTCCAAGTTTCACTTTCACTGTCGTTGTGAGCTAAAAGGCTACTATACTTTGAAGTTCCTTTTGAGTCCAAACATGAATAGTTTTTCTTTAACCTGTGCTACACTTTTCCACCAAGTTGTGCGAAAATTGTAGGCTACCCGGAGTTTTTTTTTATGTTGACAGACAAACCGCACTACAGTAGCCTACATGGTGCAGTAAATGGAAGCTCTTAGCGTGCAACTAACGTCTATAAAAACAATATATTTATGGAATAAAACTACCCAGATAGCAAGCAGAGGTTGGCCCAACGTTGGTAATGGTTGGCAGCAAGTTGGAATTCAGCGTTGGGCCAACACTGACCCAACGTCAGCTGCCCAACCAATTGCAATTTGATATTATTGGTTGGGCAGCTGACGTTGGGTCAGTGTTGGCCCAACGTTGGAATTACACCTGTTTTAACAGACCCTTACAAAATGAAATATTTTCACCATTTTCTGCATGAGCTGATAGCTATCGGTAAACTTCAACTGCTTACGGGCCCTGGTCAATCCTGTTTTTTTTTTCTCATTTTGTTTCATTTATGGTGAGCCATCACCTGTTTTACAAATTTTGTGCTTTGTTGTTCAATAGTATAACATTTTGTATTTTACATACAGAATGTGCTTGGACATTGCTTGGAATCTGGATTTATTCTGGCGTAACAACTTGCATATTAGTAACATTCTAAATCAATTGTATGCACCATATTGCTATGTCGCAATAAGTAGATGCAGCATATTGGGTCTTGAAATATTCACAGAAATCCATAGAAATTAAATATTCATGTTGTTTTATCCAATAGTAGTTGTGCAGATGTATAGGCAATCTTATACACAACCATACAAAAATAGACTTTTTTGTGTAATTATTCCACTCATTCTATACCAGAACCTCTGACATATCCCATCCAAATAGTCTACAAGAAACCTCAGTGTTACCTTTCACTAGAGACCAGGATTATGCTTCTACAGCAAGAGGTTGCCACACAGTAAGGCTTTTATTGTCAGTATGCATTTTGGGTAGCAAACAATGGTCTAAAAGTACTAATTTTCCAGTCTGTATTGATCTATTTTTTTGCACACAGCTTCACAAGACCTGTTGCTAGGGCTCAGTTGTGTTTTTTTAAGTCCTATCAAGTGACCTAGAGGGCTGAAATGTGGTCACTTCAGAGATGCTTGTAATCCAGCCATAAAAAAACAATATTCTAGCCTCTTTCTAAAGAGGTCTAGCATCCGATGGTAGGCCAAAAGAGCTGGGACACAGTGCACAGTGCAATGTCGGGGAAAAAGCCTAGAAATGGCCCAACCCAGAAAGAAGTTAACCCAGGAAGTGATGTTAGACAGTGACAACTGATCAAGATGAGCAAGTCATTAAGTTGATTTCCACTTACATTGTGTATAATTTTAAACATGAGTATTTAAAAAGCATACTGGTGGCCATAGACATTAGGGGTTCGACTTAGTGTAGCCACCTGCGGCCGTCTTAAGCTGACTGCATAACATGATTATTTTCTGAGATTCTGATTTTCTGATTTTTCTGATACGCTTTTCAACCCACTTAATTGTGCCATGGTTTTGAAAAACATATAAGAATCTCAAATGACCACATTATTCAGTCAGCTTAAGACAGCTGCAGGCTACACCAAGTCGAATCCTCCTATTGTGTGACCGAGTAAATTGAAGCATTCATCAAGGATGTTGCCAATTTTGTGTGTGATTCCATGTCTCTGCAGTCACTTTCAGAATATTCCGCTGCAAATCCAATCTGATCAGTCACTGCTGCTACCAGTATCACTTAGAACATAGGTTCTCAAAGTGTCGCCGAGGGCCAATGGCGGCCAGCGAAACATTTCTGGCGCACGCATTAACATCTGTAAAACTGTACAACTGTACTGTGTGCTTTGAAAAAAATGAATCTCCGTTTAGAGGTGTTTCGTGGCCTTCAGGTTTTCCTGTGGTGCTTTGGTAGCTGGAATTGGCCCCGAATAAAGCCTAAGCTGATAAGAAGCAAGGCACACTGAGACTGAAATGGACTGCAACCAGAACAGTTATATCCCAAATTTGTCTGTTGAGGGTAGAGAACCCCAGGGATTGTGTGTGCATTGAAATTTTTCTTAAGATTTTCACAAGTTTTGCCAGGTTTGGCCCCAGTTATGAATTAAAATGTGTTTAATGCAATAAATATAAACTGTAGAGATGCAACCTGGTTATTAAAATAATAATAATAATAATAATAATAAGCTTTATTTGTATAGCACCTTTCATACACAGAATGCAGCTCAAAGTGCTTTACATTTGAAGCATGTAACACAATAATAGTCAGTCAGTCATTATCAATCACTTTTCTTTGCTGTTTATGATCTACTCAGCAACATATCAAAAATATAGAAAATGACATGTCATAAGACTGGCAGCCTTAACCCTCTTACCCCCCCCACCCACGCCATATGGCAACTGTGGCAAGGAAAAACTCCCATATTCCAGGAAGAAACCTTGAGCAGAACCTGACTTAATAGGGGAGCCCATCTGCTTCTGGCTGGCTAAAATACCAATAGTAGCAGATGTAGAATAATCTGAAAATGTAGTCTACAGGATAAGAGGAGTTAACTAAAAGCTTTCCTGTACAGGTATGTTTTCAGATCTTTTTTTTTCTAAAATATTTACTGAACTACGCCTGCTTGATGTACAGAGGCAGGGTGTTCCATAGTTTGGGGCATAATGGATAAACGCAGCTTCTCCACTTTGTTTGTGGAGCACTTTGGGTAATGATTAAAAGATTAGAATTGGATGATCTAAGTTTCCTTTGTGGTTGATAAGATATTAAAAGCTCAGAGATATATATGAAGGTGCTATGCCATTCAGAGCTTTGTAAGTAATTAACATAACCTTAAAATCAATTCTATAGGAAATAGGGAGCCAGTGCAGTTCAGCCAACACAGGGGTGATGTGTTCTCTCTTCTTAGTCTTAAAAAAATGATACAAATGGGATTTTTTCCCAGTTTTTTCCCCTTTCTTTTTCTCCCCCCGCCCCTTTGGCGGCCCTCAGTTCAATGTTGGGTTCCTGAATTGGCCCTCACCAATCAAAACTTTGAGAACCCCTGACTTAGAACCTCCTTTTCAATGCAACGGTCTATAACTTGTTTACATTATAATTGAAATGGTTAGGTGATCGTCAGTATGCACACTATTTAGTACCAAAATCACTATCTGAAATTGCAATGTAGATGCATTTTAGCTGGCTGTCCTTATTGAAAGAATCAGACAAGATACAGTATGTAATAGTGACCACTTTATTCAGTGATACAAAGGTACATGCACAGTAGCAAGATGAAACAAACAGAATGACTAACTTTGTGTGAATGGGTCTCCTGCTACTACATCATAATAAGTAGCTAAAAGAAGACAGTCCATAAAGTGCAGTGCTGTACATCATATGGCGATAAAAAAAAACTATTCAAAAAGTCTGGAAGTGAGACCCTGGAAAGATAATGGGACAAAGGCTCTCCTAAGAAAAAAATGGCTAAACATCGAGGACATCTCCACCTACAGTTCATCACAGATCAGGTATGTATCTTGCATCTCTAACAACAGATTGTAGACTACTACATTTAGGCTATGGCAGATAAAGAGAAAGATAAGCGCTTGAGAGAACATTTTAATGCGAATAACAACAATAGCCACACGATTATTATAAAAAAAAAAATACCGTTAATGTCAACTGCCAGACTGCCCAGGCGATTTGTTCTGACTGCCATTTAAGCGGTTAAAATACATTTGATCCACATTCAGCCAAGGTAAGAACCACCTCGGTAATTAACCTCATCAATGTAAGCGTAGCCTATCGACTAACGTTAAAGTTATCAAAAGCCTTCTCTGCGGCTTGTGCGATTGGCTAACGGATTACGGCGCTTAACGTTAGTTTGCTGGTTAGCTATAGTGCTATCGGTTAGCTAACGTTACGGGCTTAGTTAAGCCTGGCTGATTCTTATAGCTGTCAACAACATTATTGTTAACCATGGCCGACAGCAAAACATTTTATCTAAAAAGGTCGTTCTTCGCGGCGACATGTTAAGAAAAAAACACAGACAAGCATAATGGCAAGGCTACATACTTGCACCACCGACCTCAGTAACTACCACCACCGTCACAGGGTTGCCACCTTCTAGCTCATAGACATAATATACATAGATCGCCCGATCGACCGCTGCTCCCCTACTAGCCTTGACGAGATTTGGAGCCGCCATCTTGGACCGGTCATCCACTCCACTCAGTGTAATCTGTTTGGCCGGTGCAATGAGCTGTCAGCACACTTAATTAATCATATCCCACTGAATACCCGAACAGATTTTCACGCCGGTTTTTTTTGCTGCAAAGGTCATACATGTAGCTATGATACAGGCCACATTGTTCGAAAATACAAAATACAACCAATAGTAATGGTAATGTTAAATCTTACTTGTGAAAAATAAATCCCCAGTATGGTCCGCCCGATTTGAGCAGGAACATGCTGCACAGTGCTGTCATCTTGTGTTTTCTGCTGCAACGCAATGAGGAGTATGACAGGTCCAAGATGGCGGCGCATTTCTTGTTTCCAGCAGCCAATCGTCTATGTATATTATGTCTATGTTCTTGTTCTTGTACTCGCATATCCCGTGTTTTGACACTGAGAGCGAGTGTGACGAAGAAGGGGACTGGTTTATGGCCTCTGACTCAGAGGATATGAGCCACCTCTGGTCAGGGAAGACGTTGGCATGACTAATGATTATAATAGCTCCGATGAGCAAGAGGGAGACAGTGACACTAACTCAACTGATGACAGCAACTGGCATTGATGACATAAAAAAAGTATGGGCAATTGCAATCAACACACCTATTAGTCACCTCTCAAGTCTTCTCTCTGTGCTTCGAAGCACTTGCCTAATGTAAACCTTCCAAAGGATGGCCGCACTCTCCTCTCAACTCCAACTTCCACAGAGGTGCAGTCAAAAGCTGGGGGCTCCATGCACTATTTTGGGGTAGCAAATGGGGTCAGGGCAAGAATAGATGATAACGCCATACTAAAGAGCACTCACACACTTCATCTCCAAATTAATATTGACGGCTTGCCTCTTTTCAAGAGCAGCAATCAACAATTTTGGCCTATATTAGGACTAATTGAAGAAGACCCTTGCCGAATTCCATTCGTAATATCTCTGTACTGTGGATATTCCAAGCCATCAGATGCAAATGAGTATCTCTCTGACTTTGTCACAGAGATGGGAAAAGCTTGCATCTGGCTTAGAGTACCAGTCCAATTTCTATAGGATCGAAATTTCAGCATTTTTTGTGTGATGCACCGGCAAGAGCCTTTGTTAAAACATAAAAGCCCACAACTCCTACTACGGATGTGAGGCGATGTGTTCAAGAGGGTGCTTGGTTAAACCACCCCTCAACTACCCAGATACCAATTCTGTCCTGAGGGACAGATGAGCACTTTAGAGCACAAACACAAACCCACCATCACAAAGAGGGTGAGAGTGCTCTGCTCCAAATATGATATAGGCATGGTCTCTCAATTTGTTTTGGACTTTATGCACCTTGTTGTCTGCCTGGGAGTGGTGCGGAAAGCTCATATATGGCTATGGATGAAAGGCCCACTCCCAACAAGAATAGGAAACCAGTCGATAACGGTCATATCAGATAGGCTGATAAGACTGGGGAAAAAATCTCCCTAAAGAGTTTGGCAGAAAGGGAAGGTCATTGAGGGAGGTTGATCGGTGGAAAGCCACCTAGTTCAGAACATTCTTGCTGTACACTGGCCCCATTGCTTTAAAGAAAAAAACACTGCCTAAGCTAATGTATGACCACTTCCTCCTGCTGCATGTTGCTATTTCTACATTATGTTCACCCCGTCTGCATAAGCATTACTGCGACTATGCTGAGAACGTCCTGATGGTTTTTGTGCAGAATTTCCCAGTCATTGATGGTGATTTTGTTGTTTACAATGTCCATAATTTGATTCACCTGGCAAGTGATGTTGAAAATTTGGCCCATTGCCCCCAAATGTCTGCCTTTCCCTTTGAAAAAAATTTACACAAATTGAAAAGACAAATTAGGAAGCCAAACCAATCCCTGCAACAGGTTGTCAGACGACTAACTGAACAATTGAACATCAGCAGAGTCCGGTCTGCCATCAGGTTCCCTTCCATCCGTCTCACTGCCTCACTGTCTCACTACACCTGTGACAGATTCACACTCTTTGTTCAAGAGGGTAACAACATAATATCGTGTGCCAGTACCATTTTCAAAATTGAGAAGATACAAACAACTCTTGGTGTTACCTCGTTTGTGGTGCGACAATATGTACAACAGCAGCCCTTCTTCAACTACCCAGTGAACTCTCTTCAAATGGGAACAGCTGTTGTAGAAGAGATGTGTACAGAAACATCAATAATAACAGAAAAAGATATTGACTGCAAGATGGTGGCAATACCATATAAAACCAGACTTGTCATATACCCTCTTAATCACTTATAAAATCATGTCAAAAATATTAGCCCCCTGGGCCCTGATTCAAAAGACCAAATGACCAACAATGTTAATTTTCTGTAAATCACATTAAGTTATTTCGTTGTCGACTGCATTTCGTTGTCTCTGTACTAGTACTCTGCACAATGACAATAAAGTTGAATCTAATCTAATCTAATCTAATCTTTCTAAAACACTAGTATCCATTCTGTTCTCATCTGTAGACTGCATACCTCGCAACACTTGGAGGTTGCAACCCCGGGGATGTGGTAAGGCGAATGCTGCGCCACATCATGGATGACGAATTCTCACAGCAATTCAACTGGCTGGGGCGAGGGGGGAGAAAGAAGGCTTTTTCAGCCTTTAAGATCACTGCTGTAATACTAGGTGTGTAACCAAATCACTCTATTGCTGACATAAGCATCTTGTGAGTGTGCATCTAATGAGTTTTGTACTGCTGTACTGCATTGCCAAGAGTTAAAAAAAACCTCTTACCTGTTCAGGTGCATCAGCGGTTCAGAAAATAACCGCCAGTGAGTGTGAGGCAGTCATAAAAAACTGGCTAAAGTACAGTGGTGACAGGAGTGGAGGGAGAAAAGAGGAGAACTGGGGAGACAGCAGGGAGGTATGCACAGCCAAAGCTTCATGATCCTTCAGCTTTTAAGAAATGAAGACACAATGAGTCATGACATGCAGGTGTTGCAGTACATTACTTGTGATAATGCATTACTCCTGCACTGGTTATTTGAATAAAAAACTAAACAATTTGACACTGCAATAATACATTATACAAAAAACAATTATTACTTAGTTGTTTGTTTGTGCCTATAGACTATTGTTATTATTATTTTTCAATTGAATAGGATATCCAAATGAGTGAATCATACAGGTCTGATCAGGGCCTTATGCACACGCTGACTGTCTAATAGCTCTGCATTAGGAGCTAAAAACTACAGCGCTTTTACTTTTTTTATCACAGAAATTCTAATCAAATATGATTGTTTTCTGTCCTCAACTTCCCTAGCTCTGCATCATGGCAGCCTTATCATTCAGTATTCTTTACAAACATGGTGTTGCAAACATATCCAACAATTGAAAATTAGGCCAATTGACTCCCTTCAACTTTATTAGGAGGCATAAACAAACATTACCTGCAGCCAAATGTCTGCCGATCTGTTGGTCTAATGAACATCTTCTTTACTTCAGGTGATGATACAGTGTCCAGGGACAGCAGCAGCAGCAGCAGCATGGATGATGACGACTTTTTAAGTTATTTATTTATTTGTTTGTTTGTTTGTATTGTTTATAATAAATTATATTGTTACCTGTAGGTTATAACTGCTGTCTGTTTTAATTCCTTATGACATTTAAGCTATAAATGGACTTCTGTAAGATCCTAGAAGCTCAAATATCATGCTTATAACTATATAAGGAAAAAACATGGCTAAAGTTGGCAATTGGTTATAAGCCAACGTTGGCAATTGGTCATAAGCCAACCGAGTTAATGACTGTCAAAAATGACGTTGGCCCAAAGTCATTCCAACGGCTGCTATACCATTGGGCCAACATGTTGGGCCAACATTGGCCCAACATGTCCCGGACGGCCAAAGTGACGTTGGCCCATTGTTGGTGGGTGACGTAAGGCCAACGTCTCTGCGATGATGTGAACACCAGCCAGCGGAGGGCACTTACTGTATAGCCTAGGCTACCATGCATGGACTCGTAGGCTATATTTCCCCACAAACCAAGCGGCTGCTTGGACAAATCCACTTGAGGGGTGGGTCAGGGGGGCGCGATCGTAACACACAGTGAACCCGTCATGAAGAGACCAAAATTATTTACCTGTCACCCCCCAATCCAAATGGATGCAACTGCATTTATAGGCTAGGCCTAGGTCTACATAACGGTCCGCAAATAGGCTAAATAACTTAAAAAAAAAATAAATAAAAAAAAAAAATCCCGGAGGTCACTGGCCCACATGTGGACCGGCCCACCGGTTGTACAGATTACCAATCCGAGCCTGAGTCCAGCTATGAGTGGTTCAACAACGATCTGTATTTTTCGTGCACCTGGTATGTCCTTCCCGGCACAAATAAAATATGTGGCTGCTTTTATCATAGGCCTACCTGTCAACATTTAGCTTTCCAAAAACATTTAGCTTTTTTTTTTTTTGGGTGTCAGTGTTTATACCGGATTTGTGTTTGCATTCGGTCGTTGCTTTTACTTTACCATTACCTTACGCATGCCAGTTATGTATCCACCAGCTGCCTGCCTGCAGCCTACTTCCAAAACTCCAAAGCTGCTTGCTGTCAGATTTGGTTCGGGCAATAAGTTCAGTGTATCAACAACACTCAATAACAGTTTATGTGATGTGTTAATCAATTAAATTCCCAACAATTTCACAACAGCTAGTTCTGGAGTAGGCCATTCAACTAGCCCGCTTGCTTATGACGAGACTCAGGCTTTAGTCGGCACCCTTCCTTATTTGGGTTTTGGGTTGCCAGGTTTTAGCCTATGACAAAGCGGTTGAAATTGAAACTAAGTGATCGATGTATGTGTAGGGTGTATTTCATACATAATCTGGCAACCTGAATGGATCAATGATTTTAAAATGAAGTTTGATGGCCATGCAAATTACGGGAGTTTTCCGGGAGAAATAACAAAACGGGAGGGTGCTGGGAGATGACCTTGAAATACGGGGAAAAAACGGGAGTGTTGTATGGCTAAGACATGACGAGGACATGACGAACATATTCTGTATATAAGATACAAGTTTATTGTCAGCGATACAAGCAATAGATAGACATTTATTGATCCTTTTCGGAAATTCTTCTTGCACCATACAGCTTATCAGATAGACAGACAGACAACAGACCACAGACAACAGGACTACTATGGAGTCAAAATAGGGTCTTTAATATTGAGAGCTTGTGTAAAGATGTTCACATGTGTAATAAAGTTTTGCAGCTGTGCAAAAGGAGTTCTGTATGTGCAAATACAGATGCAAATTTCGTACCTGTAGAAATATTTTGTAGGCTACATGTGTGAAAAAAATATGTACCTGTAGAAATATTATGTACTTGTGTGAAAGAAATGTGTATTTGTAGAAATGTTTTGTACATATGTGGGGGGGAAATGCGGATCTGTAAAAATATTTTGTACACGTGTGGAAAAAATATGTACCTGCACAAATACTTTGTATGTGTGTGAATCTCCTACGCGACGCTACACTAAGCTTTCCTGCTCAACACTGAAAGTCAGTGTTGCCAACTATTTCAAATGGAAAGTAGCTAAAGCTAAATGTCACTAGATGATGTCACGCACTAATTTGCGTATCAATTACGTCACCAGGTCGTGACAACGCTTTGGGCGAACTCGATGTACAGTAGGGTATAGGCCTAATTCACAAACGAAACAGCGCTGAGACTCTTACACAGCACAGCCGAACTCACTGCTCACTCAGAAGAGTAAAAAGGGACGTTACATGCCACCACATCAGAGTCTCAAAAAGTCTCCAAGAACGCCAGAAAAAGTAGCTAGATTTGTCGCTAGTCGCTTTTCACAAAAAAAGTCGCTTGGGGGGTCTGAAATCTCGCTAAATATGGTGACAAAGTCGCTAAGTTGGCAACACTGCTGAAAGTACGAGCTTGTGAAACTAATATTAGTAAAAATAGTAAAAATATTTTGTACACGTGGGGAAAAAATATGTACCTGCACAAATACTTTAATGCGGTGTGAATCTCCTCTGCCGACGATCTGCTGATGCTTTCCTGTGAAAACACTGAAAGTAATGAGCTTGTGAAACTGATTTTACAATGCGCACGGACTTTTTTGACCCTAATTTTACTGCCTTTCTGAAGAGCCAATCAACACATTGCTTACTGCCAACCAATCAGCCTTCCCCACCGACCACCCAGATTTTGCCGCTAAACCACAGATCTAGTTACTAAAACCGGTGGTAACAGCAAGGGCAGATAGGTCGTAACATTACTGTAAATGAACACCCATAAGTATTTCTGGACTAAAATATTGCAAAGCGATTTGGTTACTTTATTTGTCATGCTTTTATCAGTTGTAACATAGTCAAAAAGTTAAGAATATCATACCAGAACATGAAATAATAAGTGTAGCTGCCATATTAGCTATCCTAGCTGACATTTATCGTAGCTCATAGTGCTAGGGCTAATGTAACTCGTCCGTTTGTACGTTGCCCAGCGAATAAGTAGGCTTAATTCTTACATGTCTTAAGTTAAAGAATTGAAAGAAATAGGTAATAAAGAAAACGCTTGAACGGGTTTATCCATTTACATTCAGATCTTGCCATAGACTTTGCCTAAGCGCTTGCTTGCTTGGTAGTCTACCATCCTGTTCAGTCTATGGTTGCTATAGCAACCGCTGCTGTGCTTCATAAACTGATGAGATACTCCCGAAACACAAAGAAAACAAAACAAAATGTACCTATGTAAGAAAATGGGATATATTATTGGATACTACGGTTAAATCTCACTATAATCTCCTAGCTGTGGATGTCCCATTACAACCCATTAATTTGATTCGTCTTTTTGCCGTCCACTAGGCTATTATTATAGGCTTGCAAAGGGTGATAAAATAAAGGTATTCTCATATCAAATAATAATAGCAGATAAACATGTGTGTACAGTATTACTGTTTTACAGTATAATCATGAATGACACCACTGAATCACCCTTTCGGAAATGGAATGAATAATTAAACTATTTCGTCAACATTACTGCTAGCTAGAAGCTAACCTATAACGTTATACAGTCTAAAAAGCGGATGGGAATAGCTAACGTTACCATTACGGCTCCGCTTCAACCCTTTTTGCGATCACAGTATAAATTGAGCTACCACATCACTCTTAATTAAGTTATAATCTTGCAACCCCAATCAAAGAGTATACCAGAGAATTTATAATGAGACATTAGACGGGCTTTGAGTATACTCTTTGATATGAAGCAGACCTCTCAAGTCTCACGCATTGAGCGTGAGACACACGCATTTCAATGACTTCACACGCTCACACGCCACACATGGCATTTCTCACTCCGAGAAATTATTAACTTGCCCGCACAGAAATTTCTAAGGGCTATATTTTACAAACGTGTCACACAACGTTGCTGTCTGTGCACTCATTCAGTTCAGAGAGCTGCTGTTGAGTTACTAACCTATCGGCCAATCAGAAAATAGAATTTCTCAACCAATCAGGAAATAGTTTTGTTTTGATGTGGGTCTGCAACATGGAGGTATGGTCTGCAACGGGAGACTGCTGGTCCGCCGGAGTCGGGAGTGAAATTAGGCCCGGTGCTTCGCTGATAATTTGCTGCACAGTTGATCAAGATACCGCGACCGACAAAAAAAAGAAAAACAAAGGTTTCTGCTATCGATATCATTAAACATGGAGCCATACAATAAAGTGGTGGTATGAGCGCTCATTCAATGCATCGATAACGCCCCCAAACTGGGAAACTAATCGATAACGCTTGGTATCAAAGCTCCACTTCAACCTGTTGAATGCTATTTAATTGTTTAACGACACTTGACAACAACGTTGATTTTTGGAACTTCCATAGAAACAGAGCAGAGACTGTATAATACACTGTATAGCACTGAGTATTGTATAGTCAAATTTGAATATAACGTGGCCAAAAGCTATTGTAGCCTTCTTTTTTCTATCTGTTAAAGATCAACAGATCAGTGATTTTCGCCTATCTGCTCGCCAAAAAAGCTGGTATTGTGTTTCCTGAATCCTTCAGGCATTCAAATTAAACTTCATTAAAAAAACATGTTTTTTTTTTCTCCCATTTCCACCAATGTATGATGCTTGCATGAGGGAAACATCCCAAAACAATAGCACCCATATAATTGTTGCTGTTTTGAGAAGTATTTCTTTTCTTATGCAAGCATCATGCAACCATGCAAAAGCAATTAAACTAATTATATCTTACATTAGTAAAGCAGTCCTCTGATGTGCATGTCACAAAACATTTAAGTGAAAGTGCATAGATAACAATATAGACATAATAATTATTGTGATAATGATAATGACAATTTAATTTGGAGGGAGTGGGGTTGGGTACGTGTAGATGAGCCCTATGACCCCAAAGTCTGCCATGACTGGGCCTCAGGTCAAAAAAGTTTGAAAAAGGCTGGTCTACATAACCTGCATCAGATTGAGGTTTGCAGTGATGCGCCTGAAGGCACGGGTTGAGGACCCAGTCAGTTACGGCACAATATGCACATTTGTTTAAATTCATACCACGCAATCACCATGACCAAAATTGTACTTTTTTTTTTTACTTTGAATCTTGAAAAATAAAAAATATTGACCTACTTTTACCCACCCATTTTTTAAAAAAAAAGAATGGCTGTTACTGCAAAACAAGAATATTTTTAAGGATGGCCTCATGACTGTGAAAATGGCTGACATTGAACCACAATGCTTTTAAGTGGAGCCCCCAGTATCAGTCATCAAGGCATCAAAATCTGCCACAAACACTTACAACACACAACATCACTCATAAACACACAACACACACACACACACACATGGACAGAATCACCACTGTTCAAAAAGACCATTTTGGGGCTAAATGTGCTTTTTCTCATTTGGTTGTTTTCTGTTTGTTTAGAGCAGAATGAGCCACTGCTGTTCAAAGGGGCCCATTTGGGTGAAATTATTATTATAATTATTATAATAATAGTTATTATTATTTATTATTATTTACTATAGGGTTCTAGAATAAATAAAACAGTGTGTTTGAAATAATGGAATTTTGTGCTCTCTCATGAAGCTGGGTCCATGGGTTATGGGGAGCTGATCGGTAGTTCAAGCAGACGTAGCACTTTTCATGTGTATTCATCAGAGGGGCGTGGCACTGTGACAATACCACGCCCCGCCGAGAAACAAAGTCTCACTCCTGCAAACTTCAAAACTTGAGAGCCCTGATATGAAGCCAATCTGTTTAGCACCAAAATCTGGGTGGTCGGTGGAAAACGCTTGATTGGTTGGCAGTAAGCAATGTGCTGATTGGCTCTTTGAAAGTTAGTAAATTAGGGTCAAAAAGTCCGTGACGCATTGTAAATCAGTTTCACAAGCCAGACTTTCAGTGTTTCATTAGGAAAGCATCACAGAGCGTCCGTAGGGAGATTCACACATCGCATAAAGTATTTGTGCAGGTACATATTTTTTTCCCCATCGTGATACACATTTCTTTCTTCACAAGTACATATACATGTTTTTTTCACACATGTAGGTCTACAAAATATTTCTACAGGTACGAAATGTCTTTTTTGCACATGCAGAACTCCTTTGCACAGGCAAAACTTTATTACACATGTGAACATCTTTTCACAAGCCTTCAATATTAAAGACCCTATTTTGACACCATAGACTACCCCCACACACAATACACACACACACAAACAACCATACACAACACCAAGTATCTCTACATTATAATAAAATAGTAAAGTGCTGTATCATTAGCACCAGTGTGCTATCAGCCATGGGGCAGCCATGGCCTACTGGTAAGTGCTTCAGACTTGTAACCGAGAGGGTTGCCGGTTCGAACCCCGACCAGTAGGCACACGCTGAAGTGCCCTTGCCCTTAAAGGCACCTAACCCCTCACTGCTCTCGGCCACTGTTGTTGCAGGGCAGCTCATTAGATTAGTGTGTTTTCACCTCACTGTGTGCTGAGTGTGTTTCACTAATTCACGGATTGGGATAAATGCAGAGACCAAATTTCCCTCATGGGATCAAAAGAGTATATATACTTATATATATATATACTATTAATAGTAAGGTGCAACATCATAAGTGACTAAGTGAATAAATGCATTAAGAACTCAGTCTCAGCCAAAAAATAACTTGAAATGTTCTAAATTTGCATGCATATATGTATCTGTAGTTTAGGTGAGAGCTTTGAACTATGTCTTGCCATTGTGACAGGTCTTTGTATTATGTAACCTACATGTTAACATATTACAGTAGATGTATTATATAAGCCAGATATTCACAGAGTTCACAAGTCCAGCCCTATGTTGGAGACAGCCACAGCACAGGGTATGTATATAAAGGAAGACACTGGTTCCTACAGAGAAAATAAAACATCAGGATAAAAAATGTCCCCACAACACTTTACGATGTTATGCACTCTTACTGTAAGTGTTTCTGTCATACATGATGCTGTCTGCTAGTACCTGCCAGAGGTGGAAAAAGTACAAAATATTGTACTCAAGTAAAAATACCAATACTTTGATGAAATATTACTCAAGTACAAGTTAAAATACCAATCTGAAAAATGTACTCAAGTAAAAGTAAAAAGTAGTTCATTTAAAATGCACGTGCGTAAGGCTTTTAAGTAAAAGTTACTTAGTTACTTTTTTGGGGGGGGGGTACCAGAACAACCAGTTTTACCAGAGACTAAATGAGGAGATCTAATGAGGAGATACAGCACTCAAAAAATCCTCCATAATAATGCATGGGGTTTGTAACGCCAATATGGCAGTTGTCTACACATATCACAACCCTTCCGCGGCAAAACGTCGACATGTGAATACATTGAGCCAATCATGTGGTGTGTTGTGAATACATTGAGCCAATCATATGGTGTGCTGTGAAGACATCGTGCCAATCATCTGTTGTGATCTCGCCACTGGAGCAAGATTGGTGTCGTGAAGCCTTACGCACATGCATTTCTGCCGAAATAGATGCCCGATAAGAGCCCAAAAAAAAGCTGCTTGCAATATGGCCACCGAAAGTGGAGGTACTTTTGCCTGTGGACTTTGTCTTAGCTCGAGTTGCTGCAGCCAGCAGCTAAGGCAGCGATGTTCATGCTCCCAGTGTGTAGTGCTGTAGCTGCAGCAACTCGAGCTAGGTAAAACCGATTGTTTCAGTTTTGTTCATACCGACAGTACTCGGTGACGTTGAGAAATGGAGATCTATGTGAAAATTTTCTCATTTAAGTTTGAGCAGTAGTTGATTTTTAGTTAGTTGCACTCATCCTTGGTTGTTTTGCAGTGAACAGTAATCCAGCACACAGGCAGCTGAGGCAGGCAGGCCAATGTTGAGTTGCAGAGAGTTTTTTTATATTTGGAAATGAGCAGAAGGTTCAGCAGATAAAAGGGCGTCGAACTGGAGGGCGGGTGGGTGAGAAGTATAGGGCCCCAATGGAGGAGAGGGCCCTTGAAAAGTGAAATACGGGGGGCACAACATTTTCACCAGGCATTAGTAATAACTCAGGTAATCCACACAAAAAAATCCAAACAAGTCCATATGTAGAGTCATGTGTAATGAAGTGGAATAACACAGGGGAAAAGTATTGAACATGCTAAGAAAAAGCACTATAAAGGCAAGGAAAGGGAAGGAACGAGCTGGAATCTGTAAGTAGTTAGAGAGTAGTTATCCTTTCTATCTGTGCAAATGAATATAAGCTTGGTTAGTAGCCTACATATTGATGGGCTATAAAAATGTTTTTCATTACCAAGGTGTCACACAAGAAACATTTCATGATGGATATATGCAAAAAGCTCTCCCAAGACCTTTGCAACCTTATTGTTGCAAAACATATCAATGAAACTGTTTACAGATGCATTTCAAAACAGAATCTTCCAGTAAGCAGCATGGGAGCCATTATCTGCAAGTGGAAGGAACATCACTGCATCATCAACTGGCCATGCACAGGATCTCCTCGCAAAATTTCTGACCAGGGAGTCAGAAGGATAGTCAATTCCAAGAGCTAAGGACCACTCGGAGAAAGCTCCAGAAAGAATTGAAGAATTTAATTCAATTAAATTCAATTAAACAGTTCTGAAGTAACTAAAGATCAGGATTCACAAGAGGGACCCCTGGAATCTGTTTAGAACAATGGGCCAAAATCATACCTGATTTGTCATACAGGAAATGTCTTGAAGCTGTCATTACAAACAAAGGCTTTCCCACAAAGTATTGAACAAATTTCAGTAGGCACGTTCAATACTTTTTCATTCCACTTTATTACACATAACTCTGTGTATGTTTGGATATTTTATATGTGTGTTAATATAATGTGTGGTGAACATTTCGAATAGACTCACTGGAAGTTTAGGCTAATTACTGAAAAAAAATATCAAGCGTTCAATACTTATTTCCACCATATATTTATTTTACCTGAATATTTTAACTTCCAAATTAAATGTCAAAATGAATGTCAGATGAAATTTTGTTTGACTTGTTTGAAGTTTAACTGACTGGATTTTGTATACAAAACATAGTGAAAACTGTCTCTCACTCTCCCTTGCTAAAGAGCTAAATGGTTTAGTCCCCCTGCACGATTCATAAGATAGTCTATCTTTAGTTTATTAGTTGAGCATCGCTAGTAGTAGACCGCTAATTGTTGTGCTGCTGGTGCAATGTCTTTCTCCAAGAAAGCCAAGTCAGGTTACCAAAAACAAAGGCCAAAACAGGAAAAAGAGAGACATCAAAATGAGGGGAAACAACTGCTAATAATCTTCTTACCAAAGAAAGTTGAGCACAAACGTCAAAACACAAAATCCCATGGTGTTTGCTTGAATATCTTCGCAATCATTAGTGTAAAAACAAACTGAGACAACCCATTGAAATAGCGGAAAATAGCCTACACTTTCATAACTTAGGCTACACATGTAATCTGATGCATCTCGTGATCCAGCTCCATCTCCATCACTTGGAGAGACTGAATGGCGCAGCTTGATTCATGTCCTGTTGTAGGCTACATGCTGATCATTATCATACGCTAGTGGTTTAGGGCAAGATTTTTTTTTCTCTCTCCCTTTCTGTTTTTGTTAGTCTTAACTTTTTTTGTTACTCAAGTAACGGATGGGATTTTTGATGTAGCGAAGTACAATACTTCACTCAAAATGTAATCAAGTAAAATTTAAAATACCGATTTTATAAACTACTTAAAAATACAAAATACACAAAAACTACTCAATACAGTAACGTGAGTAAATGTATTTTGTTACTTTCCACCTCTGGTACCTGCTCTGACAGGTACTCTCACACCCTCTCATCTTTTCTTCAGTTCATCTTTCTAAATCAAAAGGGACACACAGATGCTGTACATTATGCTAAGATTGTCCCTCACACATTTTAAAAGACATGTAGCACCTCTCAATAATTAACTTATCATAAATACACCATGGCTAGGCCACTGTGTTTGATGTCAACATCTTTGGAGTCTCTGGTGAATATATAAAAAAAGCAAACAGAATTGATGCCTTTTAACATCAAGTTAGTTCCAGCATGCTAGAGATGCAGTGTTTGTCCCTCGAAAGGCACTGCTGAGGTTTTTCCCTTCGGGAATACTTACCTTACATGACACACAAACACACACACAAACAACTCAAGCACTCATACACACACACACACAAGCACAAACAACACTGTCTCTCATTCCCCTCTCACACGTTCCTTACCGTGCCTTGGCTGTCACAATCTGGATTGCATTATGGCAGGCAATTTCACTGCAATCCTTTAAATAGATGGGTGCCATCTTCATTAGCCTAAACAAGCAGTCTCACGGTGACAGCAAGGAACTCAGTGGGATTTAATTGCTTTTATATAGACGAGAGTGAGTACAATCTATCATTTTTGTGGTTTGAGTTTGTGTCATGGGCACATATGCATATTGCCACAGTACAGCAGGTGATTGTGCCATGCTTTTGCCACAGTGCAGCAGGTGATTGTGCCATGCTTTTGCCACAGTACAGCAGGTGATTGTGCCATGCTTTTGCCAGTGGACAGATGTATCTGGTTTAATTTCAGTGTGAGAGCTCCGTATTAATATGGATGTACAATTCAAATAGCGCTATGCTATAATAATGTATAAAGTATAGCATTCTATAGCCTATATATAAATATATGGAAATATTAAATGATCACTTTGTCATATGTCATTGACTTAAAATGTCTGGATTATTTTGTATTATTATGACAGCATACTGTATTTTACACATTAATCAATACCCATGTAATAGACTATATTTAAGTCCTCAATGGTGGGTTTAACTGTGTTTTGTGTGTTGCATTTAAATACCCCACACAGCACTCTATTTTCCTGTAATCGCCGTGCCAACGAGTGGGCGGAGTGGCACACTTTGTTGGCTCGGTGGCGTCGTGTTCGCCATTATTACACTCAGACCCGTTTGCTTTCACCTGCCTCATAACATCAGTTAAACAATGTTGTTGCCACAGCAACAGTGGCCATTGGAGACCACAGGGCCTGAAGAGGCAGCATCCATTGTGTATTTTTAGTTTGATTTTGTTCCCCTAGTCTGTATGTATCACTATGGCGTTGTTTAGAGATGATTTCAAGTGAATTAGTTTGATAAGCCTAGTGTGAGGATGGGGCAACATTGTGAGCTCCTGCAATGTGCAAAACTGCTCAAGGATATTTTTTTCTTCCAGATGGGAAATGGACATTTTTGTGGAGTTTGGGCAGCACTGTGTTGATTGAAGTGTCCTGCCACAATCACAGTTCCCTTTGCATGCACATTCAGCCGGTTATTGATAGATAGATTGATTGCACTTTGCCATTCCTCCTAGGCTCTCTTAGCAGTTGCATGTGGTGGTATGTAAACAGCTTGAGGTAACTCTTTCTGCATGAAGAAGGGTGTGCATGGTCTTCCTTGCTGATCAAATGGATTCATTATGGAAGGTTAACAGTAAAGGTCAGCCAATGTTCTTAGTGCTTCAATAACATCCTTGATTACTAACCCTTCGTTTCAACCCTCTCTGGGAGCGCTTGTGTAATGACCTCAGGCATGGCCCGTGGCATGCGTGTTGCCTACGGCGCAATATGCCAGAGGGGAGCTGCAGAAGGACGTCGTGTTGTATTTGGAAGTGTCTTCCATACACCATAGGCTTGTGCCACCCTGCTAGCACACTGCTGAGTTACAGCAGAAGTAGTTGACTGCTATACGTAGCCTCTCTCCTCTTCCATCCGCTTAGGGGGCAGCTGTGGCCTACTGGTTAGCACTTTGGACCTGGAACCAGAGGGTTGCTGGTTTGAACCCCGACCAGTAGGCACGGCTGAAGTGCCCTTGAGCAAGGCACCTAACCCCTCACTGCTCCTCGAGCGCCGCTGTTGATGCAGGCAGCTCATTGCGCCGGGATTAGTGTGTGCTTCAGCTCACTGTGTGCTGTGTGTTTCACTAATTCACGGATTGGGATAAATGCAGAGACCAAATTTTCCTCACGGGATCAAAAGAGTATATATACTTATACTTACTTACTTATCCGCGTTGCCCTCAGCGTAGGTCGTGCTGCTGTCTTGTCTTGTCTTGGTTTTGTTTTGTTTCTGTTTAGCTTTGCTTGCACTTGGCAACTGCCTGCATTGTACTTGTACCCTTTTGTTTTACTTTACTTTATTATCTTAGTTATACAGTGTCTGTCTACTGCATAGTCTGGGGGCAACAACTTTTAACTGTTTGTTAATTTGGCAGGCAGGGTTCTCGCTGGCGGGAGGGTAGTCAGTCACCTAGTGGTGGTGCAGTGAAGATGCACATTTTGGTGTGAATTATCAGAATGTTTGCTGTGGTCTGCGGTGTTACGATTTGATCTTTCTTGCTGTGCGTGTGCATGTGTGTGGGCTCTAGGGCACATTATCAGTAGTCTGCCTCCCCCAGGTAAGCCCCTGCCTTGCTCATTCCACTCCATTCGTGCCTCCCCTATGGAACCTGTCTTAGTTGTGATCATTTTAAATAAACAAAAGTGCAACAAGAAAACATAATAAATATTTTTGTACTCTCCTAACCCAGACTAGTCTTCATGTCTTTTTGCAGCTATTCCCCCTTCCTTTTCCCTGGCTTCAGTTAAATAAACTTGGGTCATGTTTTCACTGGAATTCACGTCTCTGCCTCGTGTATACGAACCTGTGTGCAATGGTGCAATTATGTGTTCTCTTAACTCACTCTCATGTATTGCACCCTTGCTAAAGGTGAATAAAAGCAAGGGATACTAAAAATTATCTTTTGCCATTTTACTTTAGTTTCACAATGGAAACATTGAGTAAGAATCCTACCTAGAAAAGATTCCTCATAAAGCACACTAAA